>NW_009229587.1:0-23048 GCF_000690835.1 Fulmarus glacialis
AAAAAATATAAAATATAATACTTCAAAATCACATTCATCCATATTCAGGTTCGCTATCCTTGTTTCCTGTGGACAGAAGTGTTGTCCAGGCTCTGGTAGGATTTAACATGATACCATGAGGAATAGTTATGTCCTGACCCAGTGGAAAGCTTTTCACATAACTTCTGTCCTTCTAATTTGCTGGGGTTTTTTCAGTTTCATCATGAGATGGTTGGTAACAGACCTGACTCTTCCCTATCCCACCATCTTAATCTACCTATGTAATACTTTGCTCTATTTCATACAGAGCATGATGGCTAATTACTGCTTGAAATACTTTCTTGTTTAATAATTAGTCTTTTTTTCTATTATTATCATTACACGAAATTGCAAAAAGTATATTTTGAGCCTTACAGTTTTAAGGCTTATTAGAATAACCCCATCATTTGATACAGAACCCTCTTTGTCCTAAGGTTGGCATCACCTCATTTGACTCTGTCCAATAAAACGACAGAGGAGCATTTTTTGCAGCAACAGTAGCCCAGGTGGCTATCACCAGCTGTTTTTTACTGGTTTCCAGATCTCTTGTAGGTTTGTGATGAGTAATTCGTCTATCCTCTTAATGTGCAGAGAAGAAACTTGCAAATACTTGCTGGTATTCAGCCTGTTTTCATGCATTGTTTCCCATTCTTTCCAGCGACCACTTGGTAAAGTGCAAGAGAGAAAAAATGTGAGAGAATTTCCAAGATTACAACACTGGACAATTTTAGTTAAAGCAAAGAGGATAAAAAGTCCCATCAACTCTCTAAGTCCCACTTGCTGGTGTAAAAGATTTCAAGCTTCTCCTTCTGACTTCTGCTTTTAGGTTTCTTTTTGGTTGCTCTTGACTGGCCTTGCCCTCATTCATTCTCCATTTCAGCCCAGTTTTGTTTCTGAATGTTATGTTTTGGCTTAGGCAAGCTGTTAGCTTCCGTGTATGGCCAATTTTTAGCTTTACTGTACTCTTGCTCTTCATCATGCACTTCTCTGGAGTTAGCTGGCCAAATCTGTGCTGGGCTGGAGGGCTGAGCTCGAGTGCCCAGTCAAGCAATGCTGCCCCATTGCAGAATATCCACTCAGTCACGTAACTGAGCTTTAACTTAACTGTGAAAACAAGTGATTTCTTTGAAATGCTTCTGTCTTTTACATGACCTAGAGAGGTAAACTACTGATAATCCATCTCTCAAGCAAAAGAGGCACTTAAAGGAAATAGAAAATAGTTTCTGTGTGAGAGGAAACAGTGTTCATTTTACAAAAAAAAAGGAGGAGTGCTTTTGAGTGGTAGGGATAATATTTTGGAACATCAAATTTTTCTCTAATATCACATAGTTGGTCCATAACAGAGTGATGGTATCCATTATGAATTTTCTTTTAGATCTAATTTCTGCAACAAGCAAATGTTTTCTGGAATGAAATTCTGAAGCCACTGAGATTAAAATCTTGCTACTGGTTTCAGTGGTCGCATTCTTGCTGTTGGACTGATTTGATTAAGAATTGGGGTTTTTTTGAGAGATTTCTTTGATTTGAACTTTCGGATGTTCCCAATGTTAGTTTTTATTCCTAATTAATTCAATGGTAGTTTTATTTTTGCAGCCAGGAAGGCATAACCAGGGCTGAATGGCATCAGACTTCTCAAAATACAAGAGGACTTTTATATTTGAAAAATATCTGAAGCCTAATGCCAACCTAGAGCAAGAATGCCACAAGTTAAACTTCAGGTAACGATCTTCCACTTGAAAAAGTCTTGTTGCATTTGTTCTGTGGGCAGCATAAAATGAGTAAAGGACATACTTAGCTCAATGTTTCAGCTCATGCATGTACAGAGCCAGAGACTTGACTCTAGAGGACAAGTGACCAGAGTTTTCCCAAATTCTGTTTTAGCTCTTTCACTTCCTCAGTATAAAATGGCTTCACAGAAACACTCCTGCAAACTGCCAGTTGTGTCCAAAATTGCCCTGTCTACTTCTGAAGTATCTGCAGAATACTTTTAGGGGATTTTTTTTTTTTTTAGGGGTTCCCCTAGCTTCTGTAAAGGACCTTGTGGAATTTATTTTTCACTGTGGCAGTGAAGGGGAGACCTGGCAGGAGCTTTTGAAATCACTGTGGAGAGCCTATAAGTGAAGTGTTCCCTGTTTTTATGGATCATATGGAGATTAAAATATAGTCCATTCCCTGCATCCATTCTGGTATGCCTATTAGCTCTGTAAAGAGATTACGACAAGTTTTTCCTTTGTCTGTCTCAACCTCTAAATATTTCCATGGGCACTGAGCTCCCAGCTTGTGTGACTTTAGTCATGTTACTAACTTCTCTGGCTACTTCATGTGGCTGTCGTGAGTCACCATTAGCTATTGGAAGTCTCCAATAAAAAACATTGCTGAATATAAGTTGTTCTTCCAGTTACTATTTTCTCTATGGCATCTTTTCAAGCTTTTATGATTTATCTTTACAGAAAAATATTAACAATATTTTATGATAAATTTTGTTAGCATTAATAATTGTGTTTATACTATAGAGTCAGTGCAAGGAATCATATATGTATATCTCCTCATCATACTGAAGCACATTTCATTCTGAGAACTCTCAGTAACTCTCCTTTTTCTTATGACCATTTCTTAATTAGAGTGTAATAAGCTTATACAGTTTATCAGAAAACAGACCCTTTTCATTCTGGGGCTTTCCATCTGAAATAAACTAACTGTTTTATTTCTCTGAAATCAGGGGACTTTTGGTTCTCAGCCATACTGACTGACACCTGGATTGAAAAAAAAAAAAAAAAAAGTAGTACAGTGACTTTTGGGTGCTGGTGGTGATGCTTCCTGTGTCTGATGTTCGGTAGCGCAGGAAATGTGTTCATCACGCACCATCTGGGAAACACACACATTTCTGATTACCTACTCACATTTTTATGCAGTCACACACTGATGCACTGAACCCGTGCATTGCTTATTGTGTGTTATTAAGCAAAAAAAATGTGAGAACAGGGCCTGAGGTAGTGGGGTGTGAAGCAGAGTTTGCTGAGTGTGTTCACTGTGAGCATGGAAATGTGACATGTGAGCACAATACAAGTTTAGCTTTTGAAATTTGCAGGCTTCAGTTTCACCTGAATCATAATGGAGAAAAATCAGATGCTTTTTCTCTCTTACTGTTCTAATAGATGGTAAAATTCTGTATCCTTCACTTTTAAAATAACAAACAGTTTGATTGAACACAGACAGCAAGCTTAAAACTCTTGGTTTCCATCTTGAAAATATTTTTAGGGACTCTTAAACAGGAAAAATATTACCGAAGCATTAAGTGGAGTTATGCTGATAAAGACTTTTCTGCAGAATTACAAACGGTTTCAAGTGTTACAAATTTCCTAGCTGAATTATCACACCTGCAGGCTCAGACACAGCTTTCACTTTGACCAAAAAAATTCTCACAGGGATGGGTTCATCCAAAGATTGCCTTGTTACTGGAAGCCACTCCAGACACAAGAAGGGTCTGTCCTGACACTCAGGAAAACAAGCAGATGTATCAGGAGACTATCTTGGCTAAGCAGGAAACTCACGACAGGGCTCAGATTCAAAAAAGCAATGTACAGGGCGTGGAAGAATGGACAGGGTACAAAGGAGGAATTTAGAAACATTGTCCAGGTGTGTAGGAACGGCTGTTGGAAAGCATCCTTATTAGGGGGGTTACCAAGAGGATGAAACCAGGCTCTCACAATGGTGTGTGGTAGGAGGATGAGAGACAACTGGTGCAAGTTGGCATAAAAGCAGTTCATGAATATACAGGAAAAACTTTTTCACCCTTAAGGGCAGTCAAGCAGTGGAGCAGGCTGCTTGGGGGGCTGGGCCATCTCCGTCCTTGATGATTTTCCAGACCAGACTGGATAAATCCCTGAGCAACCTGGTCTAAGCTCATAGCTGATCCTGCTTAGAACAGGGGGTTGGACTAGAAACCTCCTGAGTTCCTTTCCAACCTGATTTATCCTGAGATCCTATCTATAACTAATGAATGAAAGCCACACTATAGAAGTCTAATTAAGTTAGAAGAGTCCTGCTTAGGAAGGAACGGTAATTGTAGAAATTAATATATGTTTCCAACTCGACTTTTTTGAATGAGGACTGCATACCGAAAGTGCATCATTCAAATTACCATTTCCTCTATCTCCCTCTGAAAATACTTGCCTAGTATATAGGTGAAGTGGCAGAAAGTGACTTCAAGAAATGGGAAAATTGAAGACAGCTGCATAGTCTCAGTTTAAATATATGAAGATTTAAAAGCTATATGTTTTCTGTGATGTTCTTGTAGAACCAGCTCTGCTTGTGATGAACCAGGGAAGGAAGAGAGTTTAGTTCCATTTCCTGTCATTTACTTTGAATCTCACCTGCTATCTACTTTGAATTATCAGGTATTAGAATGTCTGCAATGGAAAGACTTGAATGAAGGGATTGAGAGCAGTGCGGAGAAGGACTTGAGGGTACTGGTGGATGAAAAGCTGGATATGAGCTGACAATGTACGCTCGCAGCCCCGAAAGCCAACCATATCCTGGGCTGCATCAAAAGAAGCGTGGTCAGCAGGTCGAGGGAGGTGATTCTGCCCCTCTGCTCTGCTCTGGTGAGACCCCACCTGGAGTACTGCATCCAGCTCTGGGGTCCTCAGTTCATGAAAGACATAGACCTGTTTGGAGGGGGTCCAGAGGAGGGCCACAAAAATGATCAGAGGGATGGAACTCCTCTCCTATGAAGAAAGGCTGAGAGAGTTGGGGTTGTTCAGCCTGGAGAAGAGAAGGCTTCGGGGAGACCTTATTGCATCCTTTCAATACTTAAAAGGGGGCTTATAAGAAAGATGGGGACAGACTTTTTAGTAGGGCCTGTAGTGATAGGACAAGGGGTAATGGTCTGAAACTACAAGGGGGTAGATTCAGACTAGATATAAGGAGGAATTTTTTTACCATGAGAGTGGTGAAACACTGGAACAGGTTGCCTAGAGAGGTGGTAGAATGCCCCATCCCTGGAAACATTCAAGGTCAGGTTGGACGGGGCTCTGAGCAACCTGATCTAGTTGAAGATGTCCCTGCTCATTGCAGGGGGGTTGGACCAGATGACCTTTAAAGGTCCCTCTGACCCAAACTGTTCTATGATTCTGTGAAATGTCTTTGCTAGAGTGGCTGCTACTTGTGAACTGCTGTGCATTTGGGGAAATCCAGCTACCAGCGGTTAGCATATCATTCCTGGGAAGAATGTGGGCAAAGGCATTATTATGCAAGTCTACTATGTTTCTTTGAAAACTGAATTCCTCTTTGATCATACACTTTTTAGTTAAAACAAGTTATTTGTAACAAACAGTGGGTTTATGTTTGACAAGACAAATATTCCTGAATGTATTCCCCCATCTTACCAGTGCCTGTGCTTGGCACCTGTTTTCACAGGCATGCATCATTCAGGATGCTTAGCAAAGTCTTTGGTGCATGAGTTTGATTAGGAACAGCCTAATCCTTCACATACCTTCTTCTTGCAGAGTTAGGAACAGAGCTTATGTAGGTGCCCATGGTTTTACTAAAATGCATATCTGCCTCTTTGGCAGTAAGTAGCTGGCTCCTCTCTAAAGTGGGTGGGAAATGACTCTGCTTTAACTTGCATCTAAATTACAAGACATAGAAAGATGGGCCCTTGTCATTCAAAACCACTGTTCAGTTCCTCACTAATTATCTATCTGGAAGTCTACAGACCTTGGCTGATATGAGTACAGAATACAATCTTTGTTCAAATGAAGAGTTGTCACACCCTCAGAATGAATTTTCCTAATACGTGTCATTATTAAAACACAAAGTAACTACCATGTCCCACCAGTTCCCCGCCAGTGGTGAAAACTAATTATTTCAGCCTTGTTTCTGTGACTTCCATAGACGATTAAAACTACCTTTTCTGCAATGTGGGCTATATGCTGGCTGGTCTGGAATTCCCCATCGACTGTGTGCTGTACATGTCAGTACTGCAGTACTGTAAACCAGGTGAGTTTTAATATATGTGACCATTTCCCTTTAATTTTGAAATGAATTTGAAGATGAACAGAAGAAAATTCAGTGTGCAAACCAAGATAACCAAATCTGGAGGGAAGGTTTCATATGAGCAGCAGGAAACGGAACCCGCTGAGTTTCATGACAATAATAGTTTTGCTATTAACTGCTGAGCTTTTTTGTGCTGCTCTGAGTTACTCTGAAAGCAGTCATCAAAGGTTGATATATGTTCTTCTAACCTCGTCCTGAGAAATGGGGCCTGGAAACCACAGGGTAACAACTCCCTTATAAAGACAGCTTTTCTATTGGTTGGCACTGCCTAGGCAGTGTAAAAGAAGCAAAAAAGACTTTTTTTTTTTAATCTTTTCTGTGTTAAGAGTGTAAGATATTTGTAAAAACACGTGTGGATATGTATGTGTATATATAACTTTACATTATCTCTAATATACCTTTAAATGTAATAGCATAATGGCTCTTTTCTTTCCATACATGATATATAACATATCAAACATATGCAAACATAAACATAATGTTTGCAGCAGATCTGATGAAAACATAGCTGTTAGGAAATATTTGTAGATCTTTATATGTGTTTTATTATTAGTGTTACTTAAAAGCAGCTTTGCAATTTCCAAGTGCACTCAAACACATTTTATTCTTGGTTTTCATTTAAACTTTGGCTGTCATGTTTAACACTCAAGCAATGTATTGGAACATGCTGTATTCAGTGACACAGAAGCACTGGACTGTTGGTGTTACAACTAGAAAATATGAGTAATGTAATAGATTACTATTCTGTATAGAAGCACAGGTCTGACTTTGAGTTGTTTGGGATCTGATTACACCCTTCAGTTTCACCATAAACTCAGTTACTGTAGGAATATCCACAGCAAGTGAAAGAAATGGAAGATGAGTTATATTTTTCAGGTATGACTTCCTCATTTTTTCATGTTTGTTAATGCCCTTGAAATCCTAACACTTGCTGTATTTGTTTTTCTGAAAACTGCAGAATAGCTCTTCCCCCCGCCCCACCCCCCCCTACTTTTAATGAAAAAATCAAGCCAGGTAGTAATGCAGTTTGAATTAAAGTCAATGGAGCTACACTGATCGATGCCAAAAATATCCCCCTTAATTGTAATGGTAAGAGACACTTCCCTCAGCTTGGAAGCTTTTTCTTTCTTTTTAGTTGTCACTTCCTTCCTCTCATTACTGTTATTCAGAAGGAGGAAACTCAATAAGAAATTTACAGTGGGGGTTTTTTTCTCTGTAAAAAGGCAAAAGAGTGTGGAGCAAAGGCGTCCTGGACTCTTTAATATAGAGGTTGGGACCTAAGGACCAAAATAAGTAAAGACAACAAGTCAGCAAATAAGAAAGCTAACTTCTGAGCTGAATAATAAGTAACAGTCTTCACCTGTACCAGAAGGGCACAGATGAATAGTGGAAGATTATTGATAAAATTTCTCCTACCACTGGAAAATGGCAGGATTTTTCCTATTTTATGGTTGTCTTCCTCTAGTGACTTGCCATGTCATCCCACTTATTTTTCAGATGATTATTGGTCATGAAGAACTTTTTTCATGGATTCTTTCCCATGGGAAAATTTTTCCTGTTGTAACGATTTTGCTTGGTCACATTTTGCTTAGGATCTTGAATGTGGCAGATTCTCCCTCACATAAACAAATATTGCTGCTTTGAAAATGACAAAATAATATTACTGCTGGGGGGAAAAAAGTGTAATCTGACATTCTGCTTGACATGGCCACTCTAATTTTGGCCATCAAGGATGGTATAAGCAGAATATACTAAACAGAAAGCTACAATGAACCTTGATGAATATTAAATACATCCTTACTGTATTCTCATGTTTCATGCAAATCAGCCTCTAAAGTCAGGCCATAATAAAAGGGAGAAACCTAATAACATTTACTTGCGTCATTTGAAGTTCAGAATACCGTTTGCATATTGTTCTCTTTTTTTAAACTTGCTTTTGTAGCGAGATTTGTTTTTTACAGGCCAACCCCTTTCTTTTTGATTCCTTTTACGTTCATTGAATAACCAGCACCACTTTCACTTGTCGTCTGGTTTAGTCTTGCTGTGTGTTGCTATGGAGCATTCCAAATATTAGGGAGCTGCAGTATAACAGAGCCCAAGGCTCCATGTGGTTTCCAGTCACAGAGCAAAACAATTGGAAAAATATGATTTCAGAACCCAAGAGACTATCACAGACCTCAAAACATTATAACACATGGAATATATAGTTTACAAAGCTTATGGTTGTATTATTGAATGAGGATGCTGTTTACCTGATCTATGAGTTGACAGGCCAGACTTGTTTTCAGACTGTTTTGCTATTTCTGCAAATGTCATTTCTGTGAATTTTACTTTCTTGCTTTCACTGGCTCATACTCACACCTGTTTTCTTTTTGCCTAACTTTTGTTATACCTTGTATTCATAAAGAAGTAAAAGCACTTGCAATCTAAAAGAATCTCTTTAGGGATTTCTTCTTCAAAGACAGACAACCACAAGACTTAACTCAGTACTCTATATGCTTCTTGCATTTTCAAGAAATGAAGTGAGGGCTAATGCTAAGACACAGAAGCAAATAACATAATTGCCTAAAAAAAAAATTTTTATGCATGTATCACCCTGGACCTGCAATTTATCTGGATTTTTTTTTTTTCCCTTATGATCATCAACTCTTGCTTTTCATGCTCTTCTTTCTATAAAGCATCTCTGTCAGCACTAGAGAGGCCATTCAGCTCAGCCTTTCTATCATGTTATTACTGACTGTGAAGGTCAAGAAGATGACAGTGTGCAGAAGGACTGCGGGTGAGGTAATGTTATAGGTGACTGAAGCAAAGAAGCTGGTAAGAAATTAAAAATAAAGGAATAAAAGAGTGAGAGGGCACTTTTCCCATACAACCTGTAGCTGTGCTGTGGAACGAGTCCAAACCCCATACCTTCTCAGGTCAATAGACTTCAGCGAGACAAGGAAGAAGCTGTTACATTCATTTTCTCCCTAAGCTTGATAGCAAGAGTTTAGCTTGAAATTTCCTCATGTTCACAGAAGCTTTCCATGAAAATAACAAAGAAAGCCCAGTACTGTCCCAAATGAAAAACTTGCCAAGGATATGTAAAGTGAGGTTTTAGAAACAAATTACTCAGTTTTAAACTTCTCAGCCTTTTGAGGGTAAGATCTACTTGTTACCATACATTGGCTCCAGGAGTGATACAGAAAACCCAGCCTGCACAAACCTATTTGTTCTAGAGTTAATACCAAAGCTGTAAGGCATTCCTCTCTCCTTTTTCATGAGGCATGGTGCTTGATTCTCAAAAACACCTGAAGAGTTGTGGCCACCAGTGCATCTGCAGCTGCTATCCCTCGGGGTTGGCAAAAGGAAACCACTTCAGAATGAGTGGTTTTCCGCTGTCTATGCAATGTTTACCAGCCTTTTTCAAAAGGTAACTGATTCCTTTTCACTGTTACAATAGCCAACAAGACGTGGGAGGGAGGGCATACCTGAGATTTAGGACAAACCCAAAGCCATGATTCTTCGGAATAAACTTGGAAATCTGTCACTTATACAGAGCATCTGCATAGCAATGTCTTGCTGATTAACATTCCCCTTCTCTACTTCCTTCTACTTAAATGAGCCCACCTGCCTTCGTTGGGATCTCTGCTGAGTAGCCAGCTTATTGCAGAATATTTTTGGCAGGGGGCAGATGAGGAAGTTTTATGCAGCATTCACAGAACTGTAGGATGCTCTATAAATACAAAATAGTGACTGTTAAGAGCTCACCCCAACAGTGAAAAGCACTGATCTTATTCCAAAAGTAAATAAAAGGAAGTCACTTGGCCATGAGCTCTAAGAAATCTATGGCACTGCTAGAGTAGCATTAGGAAGCTTATTCATCACTCTTAGTAGACAGACTTGGAACTTTTCAATGTATATTTTCATTAGAAAATTCTAATTAAAAAACAATACTTCATAGAATTGGACCTATATTAATGAGAACTCTCTCTCAACATCATTTTGAAGTTGAGATAAATTTTCTAGTTCATTATCAAAGATCCAGCTCGGTTAATGGCCTCTCACTTCAGGCTCACCACAGACCTCTGCAAGGCTCATCCTCATGCCCCTGCTCTTGATGCTTTCAATTTTCTAGCTGTTGTTTCCTATGAGTTGTTCTGGGAAAAGTCTTCTTTTTTTTTTTTTTTTTTTTCCAGTTCCCTTAACAACTCAGACATGTGCATGACAAGCACATGTCCCCCTTCTCAGGTGTGGGTTTCCCTATTTGCACACACCTCTTGTTGGAGCTGCAGGTCCTGTGGAGCTTTACATATATGCCAGCTCCTCCCTAAACCTCCATGTGCTTGGTGAGAAAACCACCAAGGTCACATACAGACACCCAGGTGTGGGTCACTGCTGCTGCACCCTGCACCGTCACTGCTATAGCTGGGTGCAGGCTGCTTGTGACGCCAACAGGGAGGATGCTCTGCCTGGCCTTGGCAGAGGTCATGGTGTCAGTAGTGATGTCAGTGTCAACCAGGTTTTGCTGCTGTTTACGCTCGAAGGTCTCTTTCCTCCCAGCGACAAATTTTGATCTTTTTTTTCAGGATGGACTCCTCCTTTGTTTCAAAAGTCTCTTTGTAATTCCCTAATCACTGTTGAACCTGGCTGATGGTGGCTATTTTTCTCTTTAACATGATCAATTTTGAGCAAATACCATACAAACATTCCTATTTTAACATGTTATCCAGACCATTTGCCAAGGGTGGGCCATGAAGACACCCCCACAAGGAACACCAAATATCATCACGTATGTCCTTGAGTAGAATGGGAAAGTATTTGGAAGCTATTTTGCAGAGAAAAGGCAGAATGGTGCCCTCTGAGACCCATTACATTAATAAGCTTTCCTGATAACAGAGGATAAGTTCACTAAGTACTTGTAGACAGTAAAGAATTTCAGAAGCCAGTGTGAGCGTAGAGATGACATGCTTTTTTGTTAAGCTCCTTGCTACTCTGATATAGCCATGTTGTTTTAGCTCAAAGCATGAGCACGAAGAAGTTGCAAACATCTGTGAGAGAAGAGGAAAATTTGCTCAGTTCGGCTTCCTCTGTTGTCATAAAACCTGGGACACAGGCTTTGATCCAGTAGTATCAGGCATAGTGGTAGCTATTGCTGTTAGCACACTTACGTAAGGAAAGGTGAATGTACAAACCTCTTTTGATATCTTTCTCCATTCCAAGGTGCTGATCATGGGTAGTCCTGGGTCCTCAAGGTCTGGGAATAACAGGAGTTATTCTAGTTTCAGCACTAGAGACCTGGAGGAAGGGCAATAACTGCTGGATAGCCATAAACAATTAATGTAATTTATTTAATATAGAGTTCTGGTTAGCTGTTGACAATGATTTATATAGATGTATATTTTACATAATGGAAAGAGAGGAAAAACATCTTTATTTTTATTCTTGAGTAGAACTTAAGTGAAATATTAAGGGAATCATAGCAACGAGGTTTGGACATTATGTTCTGGGACATATTGATCTTAAGTCCCAACATATACCAGTCTACATTTGCAATGCAAAAAGGTAGTTTGTGAATTCCTGGAACAACGGTTGACGTGATAATGTGGGACACTCCTACTGTGACTGCTACAGGCTAAAAAACCAACCAAAAAAATAAAGCAAAAAAACCCAAACAAAAAAAAAACCCAAAATGCTAGATGATGCTATATTCTTTGGGCCTTGGACCTGCAAAAATTGAACTCAGTTGCTTTTTGATCGAGTCTCTCCCTAAATTGTAATATTTTTCAAGTTTTGTGAAGAAACAAGTATCCAAAAGTGGAGATTCTTGCACAAACAGGGTCGTAGATTGTACATATGATAGTAGTCTCAGATGGGCTAGGCTTTGTGGGTCCTGTTGTCAATATCATCTCAGATCCCATCCTGTTTTCAAAGAGATTTTGTCAAATGCTTTGCGTAGCGCTAAACTTTATTGACTCTTTGGAAATTATTTTAACATTAAACATTAACATAATTAAAGGAAAATGACATGAGCCTACTCATAGAAGCCTACAGATAGATGCTTGCCAACCTTCGCAAAACATCATCATATGATATTTGACTTTGTCTAGTTTCAGTTTTGAGCAGAAGTGTTGAAGGATGTTACTTGCCCTTTGTAAGATGAGGTTTTGATCCTAACTAGCACTTTTTATCATGGAATAGCTTCCGAAATCTGGTAATGTGCTCTCTAACATGTGAATTTTATTCTTCCTCTATACTTATGCCTTTTTTTTTTTTTTTGCTTTGTCACGGAGAGTGGTCTGCTATTCCTGTTACTTCTTCTTTGACTTACAGAAGACACCAACCAGCAGTATTCTATAACCTGTTGAGCTCGCTCTCCTATCAGTTCACTAGATGCAGCCATGCATCTGACTAAATATCAAAGCAGATTAAAGACATTTGGAATTGGTGAAAATATGGCCTTGTGGAAACATGAAAGAGGAAAGCAGATCAGCTTGCCACCTCAAAACAATTAGAGGAATTCAAACTTGTATATTTTGAATTCAAATACATTTTGTCTGTTTTTATTTGGCTCATAACTATTGTGCTATAGATGAAGTTTCATTATATCAGCTAGACACAATTTCAGTTCTGAAGAGCACACTGCATGTATGATACTAGAATATTAGATTGGCAGATATGCAGCTTAGTGCTTTAATGGATCTTAATCTGTATGTTGGTCACACATCAGCAGTATTTACTGCAACAGCAGTGAGAACAGTACATGACAGAACAGGAGAAGGAAGTAGATCAAATGTTAGGGACAAAAATAGCTGAGAAGTCATGTCAGAGTGATTGGAAGATAGAGCATGGGTTTTTTTGGTGTTGAAGGATGTATAAAAAGAAGGCGGTTTCCCACTACCAAAAAGTGGTGATCTGTTTAAATAAGTTTCATTGCCAGCAATATCAGGGGTCTTGTGGTTGTGGGATGACACTTAAGCGAACTCGGTCTAATTTCTGGGTCTGCCATGGATTTCCTGTGTGAGCTAGAGCAAAACTTTGTCTTTCTGGGTTCATATCAGTTGCCTGGTCATAGGTGTCTACTCCCATATGAGATATAGTAGGGTATATGGAAAGTCTAGGCAGCCCTGGCAAGTATGACACAAGACCTGTGGGAGCCCTGTGGTCTTCTGAGGTGATGAATGAAGATCAGGTGATACATGAGGGGGTCTCAGATGGCATTATATCACTACGTGCGGGAAACTGAATTGAATCATGTATCTTTTTTGACACCTGTAAAATGAGGGAAGAAGTAGTTGTTTCTTGCTCCATTTTATTTCTGTCCTCCCTATTGAGATTGTAAAATAAGCTTTCCAGAGGCTATACATAATATAAAGAGACTGTGTGACCTTAACATTCCAGCAGTCTTTTCCTGAGCATTCACAAAAATAATTCAGTCACTTAAGAAATAGCAGAGAGAAAAAACAAACCTGCCAACCTTGTTATTGTTAATAGAGGTTTGACAGACAGAATAGTAATGTTATATTCAAGAAAAATTAAATTTAGGGTAGCAGGGTGTGAACATGGGCTGTCAATTTATTCACTTAAAGGGGAGATTTTTTTAAGTTCTTTAATAATAATAATTTTAAGCTTTATTAGTAGTATAAAAAGAAATCTTTTTTTTTCCTCCCTAACTTAGAGAGTCACAATTTGTCATCCTTGCTCAGTACGGTGAGAAGTTTTGTCCTATTTCCATCTGCTTTAGACGCTGGAAGGATCCAGTGATGTGCTCTGCCTTTTACAAACATTGAACACCTCTTCTGCGAACCATGAGAAACTTTTCTTCCCACCTTCAGTCAGGGGCATAGTGAGGGAATGGAGTCACAGCCCTAGATCTTGTAAATCATTGCAAGCAAGGCAGAACCTGTAATCCTTCATATACATGAATGAAAAAGTAGAAATTACACTGTTTTGGCCACTGATAAGCTAAGTGGCAACAACAGAAGTCAGAAGAAAGGATTTGTAGGGGATTTAGCAAATGTGCTGTAGGTAGTAGAACAATCTAGATCCAAAAATAAACTTGTTAAGGAGAAAATGTAAAATGAACCTTGGCACAACTTTGGGTGAGCAAAGACTAATTTTGAGGTTTATTATCAGAATGTTAGGATTTCTGCATTTCACATAGTCCCCAGCTAAGAGCTAGCGTTTACAGGGGTGTTTTATTCAGTTTAGGTATGTCCAGCCTGGGACAGGAAAGCTGAACTCAAAATGTTATTAGTCCAACCTAATGAGGATCTGAAGTGAATTGATAAGTTTTATGAAGCTGTCAAAGGTACTTAGGCTGGGTTTGACTGGATTTTTCTAAGTGGTTTGCTCACAGTATGAATAGCCAAAGCACATAAATTCTTGGCAGCTTCAGACTGACCCTGCATCACAATTAACAATGGATTAGTTTATCTTTCTTTTGGGGGACACCTTTTAAACTGTGTTTTTTCTTTTTGCTTTATTGTTCCTTAGATAACTAAAAAGTTTTTTTTCTTCGTTTCCTTTTCTACAGCTTTAGATACATATGACTACATCTACTACTTTCCTTATTTACATTCTACTGTTTCACTTAAAAGGTGAATGTAGGGAGACTATGCTTCCTCCATACTCTTACAATGTCCTATCATTAAGATAGAATGTCAGATAGGTCCTGAATGTCTTCTGCCTACACAGCTTTTTTTTTTTCCCCAATCTCACCATGAGATTACAAATATCGAGCAAAATGAGTAACACGAGTCCTGACTGATTAGTCAACCTTTTAAAACGGAAGCAGAAGACTTCCACCCAGAACCACGCTACAGAGGAGACCAAACATAAAAAAGGAAATTGGGTACAAGTAGTCTGAAAAACTGCGTTTGAGACATACGTCCCACAAAACCACATGCTCTTGCCAGACAGACCCAAGTCTGGTCTTACGCACTGTCTCCTCATATGAACAAATCAACATATTTAATAGATCTTCATTACATCTTTTGGCACTATTTTTTTCAATTATGCTATACGTCATTTTGTAAAAAGAAAAGGATATTCTTCTGTTTACTTATAGTGTGATGGGTTGTAGTTCATGCTAGATATTAAAGCAATTAGAGTGTGTATTTTCAGTATATGTAATTCAATTTTTAATGAAAATACTATTCCCTGACTGACTTTAACAAATATTACAACAGTTAATCCTGAGAAAAAAATGCTCTAACATATGTTAAAGACCTGGTCAAATGAATTTTTAACTCAGTTATTCTAGCATTTGGATCTAAGGATGAAATAGATTTTAAGCCTGACATTGAAAGAAACATTTTCAATATATTTAAATGGCATTTCTTTAAAATGCATCCATTATGGTTTTATTATTATAAGCCCAAGCTCAATCATGTAATTGTGATTCATGAACACAAAAGATAGTATATAAAAGAAAGCATAACTGATCAATTTTTAGTTTAAACTTTCATAATTCCAATTTTAAATTATTTGTATGTGACATTTAGTTGTGCAGTGAGATGTAACTTGTGTCTGTTTAGAGCATGGGGAGGGTGAGGAGGTTTGGGTTTTTTTTTTTGGTTTGGCTTTTTACCAGACTAAAATTTTCAAAAATTCATAAAGTCCCCCTAACACCACTTCAATGTGGGAAAAATATTTTGGTTAAATGAAATATTTTGAATGAAATATTTTGATAAAAATAGTCAATGAAAAAGCAAAGAAATTCTGAAGACAAAGGATAAAGGGGATTATACTCCCATCACAAAATGAACCAAATGTTTGCCAGTGCCCCATGAAGCCTTCCATCTACAGAGCCCCATCTACTTCCACCTACACTTTTTTCTGGAAAAGGAGAGATCTTTGGGGGAATATTTATACACAACTATAAAAGGAAAGATTTTAGACTGGTAGATACATTTTGAGTCTCCATACAAAGCAATAATTTCAAGAAAAAGAGAAATAAGAGACACCAAATACGCTGCAGTGTCAGTTCTTGGACTTGAAAGTTAATGCCTCCCTCCTAAGTTTCTCCTCCCTCCTAAGTTTCTCCTCTCGATAGAAGTACTGAAAGGTTAAAAAGTAGATTTTCACCAAGTTACAAAGGCCTTGGATTTTCTCTCCTTTCTCTCTCAACATAATATTTGCCATTACCAAACCTCCATGCTACCTAGGGAAGGGTATAAAGCATTTCCTATATGCGCAGTTGCACATGCAGACTTGCAGAAGTACCTGTGAGCACTTACCTCTGATAACACAAATGGCTAAGAAGAGAGGAAAGATGTTGAGTATACTAAACTGATATGGGTTTTAATCTTACTACTATGTCTATAGACACTATTAAGTTTACTAACTTTTGCCTTGGACAAGACTACATAAAGGCTTAAAGAGAATGTCAAACAGTCATCATTTGTGGGGTTTTTTTTTAATTAGACACTACGGGGACAAGACTGTCCTAGTTAATAGAACTATGACTCCATTTGTAGGTGAACTTAAAATTATGTGTATGCATTCATATTCATATGCATTCCCTTCTGTATTAAATGCACCATAACCTGGTCGTCTTTACACAGTTTTATATTAAACCCATAGTTTAATTTCTCACCTCAGATAATAAGGGAAAGATAAAGTCTGTAATAAATAAAATACATAAATAAAATACATAAATTGGTATATATGTTCCTGTAGTTGTTCAGCCCTCAGACATTCAATTGACTTCACTGGGATCTGCAAAAATTTAACTCTAGGAATGCTCCTTAATCAAGTTCATTAATCATTGGTATGATTTTCAAGTTCTTGCAAATCCTGTTGACAATGAAACAATACAACTGCCAGAAGGTTAAGACTGTTTCTAGCTGTTAATAGCAACCAGTGTATATCATAGAACAAATATCCAACAGCCAGGGTGTTCTGCGTTTTCTCTTTTTGAGCGTTATTTGATTAATGTTAGCATGCTCAGCTTCCATTAAAAAAGATTTATTGATGGAAAAACAGATAACAGGCACAATCCTACAATTTCATGTACCTCATGAATAGCAATAAAACAACAACTGATTCTGCTGATTCTGAAATCCCCGTGAGTAGTTAAGAGGATCATGAAGCTTATAGTAGGCCCTACAGTAAATCTATATGTCAGATCACAGAGGTAATGATAAGATTATAAAGGGCTTAAAAAATACTTGCAAAAGAAGTTCATGCAATAGATTCAGAGATTTTTAAACCCCCAAAAGACTTTGATGACCTGCTGCAAAATAAAGGCTTTGGAAACATGTGCGAGTAAAACATTCTTTAGAATGCTATCCAGTTTGGATTTAAAGTCTCAGTATAAGTCTAACATGTCTTAACGTGGTGTTGTCATTAAAAAATGTATCTCATTCTAGTTTGAACTTGTCTTTCTTTTGTATTTTTATTTTGATTATAGGCTGTGATGAAGTTATTTGTTTATTTGTTCCTTGACAAAGTAAACAGATTGAATTTCTTTGTTCTTTTACTAGTAAGGAGATGGCTGGATCTCAACCCTGGTTCTTTTTATAAGCCCTTTAAATCTGGAAATGGTAGTTTTAAAACATGGAAATCAAAATTAGGTATGGGATGGTATTTATGGCCCACTTTGTATGCAAGGACATTAATACCTCTCTGTATGAATAATGAAAATACAAAAATGAACTTCCTTAATCACATTTGGAATGCAGAAAATACACATCTGTGTATATATAATATATATTTTTAATATAATATAGATTTTTGGGTGATGGTGTGTTGGTCTGGTATCCACTCGCTATGGGTGATGTGTGAACAGCTCCTGAATTAGAAAGAATGCAGTTTTGTACATGAAGAGCAGAAATAGCTTTCCTTTTTTAATTCTGCAGACTTCTTTTCAAAGGAAACTGCAGTTTAATTATCCACAGCACATGCATACATTGATAGCTGTTTGGAGATGGTCCCACTCATTTTTCAGTATTTAGAGGTTTTATAGGGTAGCGCATGTTTTTCAAAAACATTTTTAACAAACTGAAAATGTTTTATTGATTTTTTTTCCAAAAAGGACACTTTTTCTTATATGCCAAAGTTGAAAAGAAGACTTCTCAATTTTTGCTAGTCCTTTAAATAAGAAATCCCTTGTCCTGATTTTTAAGACTCATAGTCAGTGCAGGCTTTTATTAGTTGGTGATGCGGGACCACATAAATGTTGTCATTCCTTGGTGATAAGTGTCATCAGACCTTGTGGAATATGAAATCATGGAAGGACAGCTATGATCGGAAATGATTACATGCATTTTGAAACGCCTTCCCCATCCAAAGAACCAGAGACTGTGAGCCAGCTGCCTAAACATAGGTGTATGCTCTCACTGTAGGTGCCCTAAAATATTGAAGGTATAGGGCTGTCAGCTATGACGTTGAACCTGCAGATCTCTGCCCTTCTGAAATAGCAACTAAGGGCAAGTAGGATCCTATTCAGCACGTAAAATAGCGCTAAATATCTTTATTTAAAAATTTAAATATCTTCCTGGATATTTTGGTAAGTAAAATAGAGTGATGGTTGTTGTATTTTTAATCTAAGATTGAGCCTTGAGATCAGTACGCCGGGTCTTTACTATTATTATCCTACAGTTCTGGCTGAATTTGAGCACTTGTGACTCTTCCTTTTTGGAAGCCTTTGCCCAATGGTGTCTAAAAAATGAACAGTCTCCTTTATCAGACCAGAAAAGCAGATAAATCTCTGTGTATGTATAAAGCCTTGCTGTCCCCTGCTGGTAACTAATGTAAACTTTAATTTTTTGAAACACCTTTTACAGAGTCTTGTCTGAGTCCACTTTCCTGCAAACTACTGTCCTTTTTGTCCCTTTAAACCTTGGTAAAGTGTGTGTGTGCTTTATTTTTGTGCCTGTGCTTGAGTGATTTGGGTCATTGAGGCAGAGTCCTCAAAGCCAGTGGTTCTGCCAGCGCCTGCTGCTGTATGTAACCGGGTAAACAGGCTGAAACCAGGTAAGAAATCAGGTTCTATTCCTGGATGATCTATTCTTCACAAAGAGTGAGATTAATGAATTATCAAACTTGAAATGAAGCCTAGTTATCACAGTGTCTTCTGTCTGCCTGGTCACCTTGCACAGTAACTCTTTAAGCTTTCAGCCGATTGTAACTGAACTTGACAGAGGGGTGCAGGTATGGTCCTTCTGGTGACTGGGTAGAGGAGGCTGGGTTTGATACACTGCTGACAAACAGCACATGGTGTCTCCAAACCGCGTGCTATTTCTGCTGTTCCTTGCCTTGCCAGAGGTCTACAGGCAGTGGGAGGTAGAAGGCATGAAACATAAGGGTTGTGGGTGTAAGAAATTGAGTCTTATGTAAGGGTGAGGTGGTAGGTGACAGCAGGGTAAGACTTTGCGATATTGAGAGTGGAAGACACAAGTTTCCACAGGGAAAACAGGCTGCCAGTGTTCTTACCATAACTTGTTAAAAAGATGCAATCGCAAATGCCATAGCTAGGTTTTTACTTCTCAGTCTAAGAAGGAGACATCTTCGAGCGGAAAAGGGGATTGTGTACCAGACTTGGTCAGGATGGGCAATTCAGGAGTGGCAAGGGGGAGAATACAGAGGGCTGACTCAGGCATACATTAATAGGTGGGCATGTTGGCACATACTTTCCATGCAAGTCACCACCTTCCTTCTGTTTTTTGAGATGGCCCTTAAAACCTGCAGTTGTGGAAATATCACATCTATACATCTACATATAGATGAAGAGGCTCAAATGTGGGCCAGAGTGCTATGTCCATCCTTCTCCCACAAGTCAGACAAACCAAAAAAAGCACGCAAGGCCATAAAGTCCACCCCCACGCTGAGTAGCATTTAGCCTTCTGTGGGTAGAGAGACAGGCAGGGGACTGCATCATCAGGACCTCAAAAACCAAAGTACTCCAAATCAAGAAAAAAGGCAAGAAGGGGGAAATGGGAAGTGGGGACAAAGGGTCTGGCTTTCAAAAAAAAAGAAAGTCAGTAACAACTTACTATAGAAGAACTGAAACTACTGCTTTTACGGAAGAACCCACACCAGTCAGACAGACACCCCTTAGTCACAAGATAGGCAGCATCTGGAGTGAGGGAGACTTGAGATATGTGTCCTGTGCTCTGCATGGCCTCCATATGTCCCAACTTAGCTTGTAAATCAAGAGAGAGAGAGGAAATGTGGTGATGAAGAAAATAGATTTTTTTTTTTTTCCCCCCTCTTCTTTCCCCTCCAACCTTGTCCTGAGAAAATCTCCTGACAACCCTTTTGAAACACATATTTTTTCTGTAGAAAATGTGGGGGTTCACTCAGAATTTTCCCATCAGAAAGCTTTTGTTGAAAAATCCTGGCCAGATTTAATCACTTGACATAAAGAAACAGAGATTTGTAGGCTATTCATTGGCATATTGATTGCAAGATCTGAACTTGAAAGGATCCTGCATACAAAGCTGAGGAATGAGGTACAAATAAGTCGAGACTAAAAATGTTCACTGTTACAGGTGCATCTGATGAAAGCCTCCTCCAGCTTCGTGTCTCTGCCGCCTTTCTATGCTCCATTTTGCAGATGGTTTGTGTACGGCAGTTTATAGCTTCCTCATCCAGTCCACTGGGGCATTATTTAGCCTGTATGGTAGGAAAGAAGAAAAAAAAAAGGCACAAGGAAGTATACAAGGCCTGTATCAGATTTTGAAGACTCTCACTGAGCCTTCAACTGAGTTTTCAATTCCAGTTCTGTGTATAGAAGTGAATACATACAACTTTGTGATCGTACCCTTACCACTAATCCTATAACTGCGGGAGCACAAATGAAGGAAATGGAGTTTTCACCTATTTTCTTGCATAAATCTGAAATGGTTTCAGAAGAAATCTAGATTTCTGTTGCGCTTCATTATGCTACTGTTCTTCTTAGGCAGTCGTGCCCATGTTTTCTCATAATGTTCCTTCTCTTCCTCAGACTTCTTCACAGTGAGGCACTTGACTTTCTGCTCACCAGCTGTGAGGTGAGCACGTGTTTAAATACTTTGTGAATTGGCCTTCTTTCTTGAGGAGATGACATGTGACGTAGTCTATTACAAGCCTACAGCATAAAATGATAAATGGGAGCTTAGTGTGTTTTAAAGTTAAAGAAACTGTTTAAGAAACCTTCCTTTAATTAACTCGATATGTCTTCCCTTTCTGCTTCTTCTCTTGTCATGAGTTATGACTTATTTAATATAACATCAAGGCATGGGCTTATAGCTACCATAAATGATGGATATTTGCAAAGATAATTTGACAGCTTACAATCAACATTGCCTTATAGAGTATGCATGAGAAAGTTCGGAAAACAAATGTCCCAGGTACATAAGTGCCTACTTAGTGGAAAAATGTTTTACTATAGTAACAGGCTGTGACACTTGCTGGTAATACAGTAGTATGCACTTTTAAAGGGTAGCTTTTAAAAACAAAGAAAATAGTAAAAAGCACAATCTGATTGTTCTATCAAAAACTAGTATCTATCAGACTGCTTCAGGAGAAAGTGTTTTTACTCCTCTAATCACCAGGCGGGCATTCTTTTGTGATCTTTTTTTTAATCTGAGTCTGAGGTAGAGAGGTAACACAGGCATTTGGGTTGAGAGATTAGATAGTGTGACAGGAAGATATATAAAGAGAGTGTTCTTGAGAGGGTCTAAGAGCCTTTGTTTACATTTTTTATTGCTTTATATTTTAGCTTTATGCTTTCTCTTCAGCTTGACCCAAACATCTGATGTTTCGGCATTTTCGTATTTCATTGCCAACCTTAATCAATAGGTGTAATGCATAATCCCAATGCTTTTCCCTTTGGGGTTCAGATGGAAACTAGAAAGCAGGATGCTGGAGGAGAACTAGACCTTGCAAAGCCAAAAACCCTTGCTTCAAATCGGCTCATTCGTGCCTAATTTCTGTGCCAGTTTTTAATCTTTTTTACACTAAACTGATGCTTGTAGTTAGTGAACAAAACAGGAGCACATATAAGTTTGAGCTGGAATGTGGCAAGCTGCTTCAAATTTGAAGCATTAATTTGAAGAAATCCAGAGCTTCCTTGAATGCACAATAAACAACCTGTTAACTACCACTTTCAAACAAAAGAAGTTCTCCTTCCTGCTCTGTGTTTTCAAATCAGTCAAAGCTGTAAGAGATAAATTTGTACCTAAACTTCAATACCCTGAGATGGACCTAAACCAAAACACAAAGTCTAAACAGATGGTACGTCTTGTTTAAGAGCAGAAACCTCATTTCCTGCAGTGATGTGGAAAGGAGGATGAAGATGGCTGGGGGAGAAGCAGACCAAAAGATCCTTGAAACAGTATTGTTTGTTATACTTTGGTGTCTCTAAAAAGATTCAAAACCAGAAGAGTACAGAGGGGCTAATTAGCTACTGGCCCAGCCAGGTCACCTAAAATAAATGCTTTTTCAGTCTGATGTCTCCAGTCCACTTAGCAGTATCTGGATTTCTGTGTTTTTCTTTCCAAAAGCTTATCTTTACCATGGCAGCCCAGTTACATGCCTGTTTGCCTTCTGGAGTTTTCCATGCCTTCCTCTAATCTTAACATCATGAGAGCAGAAGCTGCTGTCTTCCCTGCATCACCTCTCCATACCTCTCTGCCTTCCTTCTCCTTGCAGATCTGTGAGACAACAGGGACGACCTGGGCTCCTCGTCTGTTAGTTCCCTCTTGCGTTGCTGATGCTGGCCTGCTCTCAGCTGCCTCCTGAGCTTGCACAGACAGGGATGTGGTTACAGGAGCTGTCAGTCAGTCCTACCTGACAGATCTACCTGGTGGCTTCTCCCATCGCTGTGCCTCAAAAGTGGTTTGTTTTTGTTTCTGGAGCCCAGAGTTGGAAACTCTCTCACTGATCTGTCAGCCTCGATGGATGCAGGAAATTCCCTTGTTTGTGTCTTTTTGCTTCCCAACTTTGACAGTATTTGAGTACATATATAACTCCAGACTGAGAAGATTCAACAGATGAGTTCTTTT
>NW_009229588.1:0-3109 GCF_000690835.1 Fulmarus glacialis
GGGGGCTGCCTGTTTCACCCGCTAGCCGAGGGACTTTCTGCCGGGTGATCCCGCTGAGGGTGGGCTGGTGAGAGAGGCACCAACAAGAGTGATAATAATAAGAAAACTCGCATATGCCCCCAAAAGCAGCTTCTTGGTGTCGCAGCCCCCCTCTCGGTGTGTGCCGCATCCAGCCAGCGCCCGGGAGCACCGGCAGCCTGGGGAGGAGAGGGGCAATCCCCCCAAGCCCCAGCCTGGAGGAGAGGGGTTTCATTCCTGGGTATTCTCCTTGGCGTGGCTGCTGCCATCACGCAGGGAAGCTGGGCGCTCTCAGCCTGCGTCGCATGGACTCAGACCACAGAAAGCAAGAAAAGGCCTGGAAAAGCTGTTGCGCTGGGGCAGCTTGTGCCATCTTTAAAGGAGGAACTATTCACGGTGTATTCACACCATTTAATCACTGATTACGTGTCGATGTGCAGTTTTTGGGCTCCGTGCTCTCATCTGACCGTTCCACCTACCGCAGGGGGAAAAGCAGCTCCCGCCGAGGCAGCCAGCAGGGAGCTGCTCTCCTCTCGCCTTTCTGCCGTCACCGGCCGTTCTTTCAAAACCGGATGCAAATGAAGGGAAATCTCACCCGTTTGTGCCTCCGTTGAGTATCTTCTGCCTTATTTCCTTGAATTATTAGCTCTCTTTTATTGGGTTTGGCTTGCAAGGATGACTATTTCATCCATCAAATCAGAATCTTTTTAACACTAATACTGAATTTATAGAAGTGGTTAAACGAAGTGTTGACAATATGGACAATGTGTTTCTGATTAACGCTGCAATTTAAAGTGAAACTGCCAACTGCCGAGAGTTACTAAAACAGAGCAGCATTTTTCCAGACCCAGTGGGCTGGAGCTCAGCGTCGCAGCACGAGCAGATGTCAGACACCGCGCGCACCGCACTTGCAAAGGACTGACTGCAGCCGGGGCTACTCCCCAGAAGCTTTGCTCTTCCTCCCTGGAGGCCATATCTGTGCTTTGCTCTTCCCCTTTTATTGTCCTGGTTGGGTGCATTTGCCAGTGTAGGTTACTAGCAGTGAAACCTTTTCCTGCTGCTCCCCAGGGAAAGGGGACAGTGGGGAAGGACACCCTTCCCAGCCCCCTTCGGAGGAGTTCTCCCCCATCAGCTTGTTTCACGCAGGGCAGTGGGTTGGCAGCATCCCGCCCCGCGTGGACCGGGCTCTGCGGTCACGGTGCTGCCGTGGGTCTGCTGGTGCCGAGCTGCACCCTCCGGGCACGAGCATCCAGCGCAGTGCGAGCGTGCGTGGGTGAGAGAGCGGGGATGGGACCGAACAGCCGGTCCCTTTGTCTTTGAAGGACAGCAAAGCAGATTAAAATATCCTTTTTTTTTTTTTTTTTCCCCTTAATATGTGACACAAAAAAGGAGGAGTTGTACAAAGGAAATGGCAACGGGAACAAAAGGGAGAGGGAGAGAGGGGAGTGCAAGCGGAGCCGAGCCATCGCTGCAGTATCTAACAGAGGCGGTGTGATCACAGCCGACATAAGAAGTATCACTTCTACCTGAAATCTCCTTTGAGAGCACTCGCACGACCGGGAGCTTTGATTCCCTCTTTCCTCTCCTCGTTAATCGCCTTCAGTTGCAATACTGAACTTCTGAAATTCAACAGCTACTAAAATATCAAGCATTTAGGGCTGGGAAAACCTTGTGGAGTGGGAGGTTTTGCAAAATGTTTTGGCTTCTCCAAGTTCAGAGTTGGAGTTCGGGAGTTTTCTTCCTCTAGTTTTACATCTGCTGGGTCTGCTTCTTGTTCAAGGGGGATTCAGTTTTGGAAAAAACGTGTCTTCCCTATGTGCAGTGTAGGGTTAGAAGAGCCAGGTAGCCCTAGGCAGGGTTTGAAGAGCACACCGAATTTCCATGCGGCACAGGCAGCGCCCAGCCCGCGTGCGCTCCCCTGGCTTGCCGGCGCTGCTCGCAGCCTCTCCTTTGTGAGACATTGCTCCCAGGGAATTCACTCAAAATTAATCTTGATTGAACTATGCTAATATAAGTCCCACTGTTTATCCCCCTGCTGATGTTCAGGAAGGGCATTCAGCCAGAGTCTCGCTTATCGGTATAAATTTCACCTGCAGTGATGGAGCTGTGGTCACCGTAGCACTAAATCTCGGACACCTGGGCTGCTTGAGACTTACTAAAACCAGGCTCATCCCAAGGTAACTCCAGTGAAGGGGATGATTTCCACGCTTGAGATAAAATAAAATCACTTTTAAACCTTCACTCAAAGCTTGAACTAAAGCCAGGCTGACCCTTGTCTAAGCTCCCTTTTCCTCACCCCCAAACCCCCCCAACCCTCTTGCAGTCCTCCTCTTCCCCCACCTCCCCAAAATATTTCAGCCCCTGTCTGGCCTTGTTTAGGAGTCAGCTTCAATAGTACCTTTGTTAAGGGCGAAATCTCATTAAATGTGAGGTAAGAGGAAATGAAAAAGTGTAAAATATCCAGATTTATTACCTGTTGTCTTCTGAGCATTTGAAAATCGGGAGCTGGGGGCAAGGGGGCAAGTGGTATCAAAGTTGTGAGCCTGTGAGCCTTCCCATCGCTGCCTGTGCTGCCTTCTGCTCTAAGGGCATTGCTTGCTCGTAGTGCCGTTTTATCAAAAGAAAAAAAAATCGAGTTTTGTGCTTTTCGAGATAAAAAAATGAATCGATCTTAATGCATCAGGCTGCTGGCTCTGAGCTCCATTACCCCGTGCACATGCAGATAGGGATGTTTATTTGCTGAATTTTTCTCAGCTCAAAGGGAAAGGTTTTACAGGATGGTACTACCTGCTTTTTTTCCTGTTTCAGAGGCAAACAGAAAAGCAAACCCAGTAAATTACAGTGTTGGCTTTATTAACACTGCTAATAAGGGAGCAGCCTGTGGGGTCAGAGGCGAGAGAGCGAGACCCTCTGCTCTCTCGCATCGCACCTGGGGCGCCTCTGAGCTGCTTGTTCCCTTTCAAGATGAAGAAAGGGCTCAAAAAAGGCAGATTAGAGAAACCATAAAACCTGATAAAACAGTTCTGCTCTCTGAACAACTGCAGTGAGCCTCGTGCGCTGGATGGAGCTCCGCAAGCGGTGCAGCTGCCGG
>NW_009229588.1:3125-3346 GCF_000690835.1 Fulmarus glacialis
GGTCGCCGGGGCCCCGGCAGCCGCCAGCGCGAGGGCTCTGCGTTTGCCCCCCGCTCGGGAAGGAACATGTTTTAGCAGGGTGGTGAAATGCTCAAATGCCCGATCTGAGGCCCACGGGACCCAAGGTCTGCTCGCCTAGCACCTTTTGTGTTTGCATGAGCTCGCGCACATCTGTGAGCGTTCAGCTCTTAGGTCGTGCAAATCCCAGGCATCTCACGCTG
>NW_009229588.1:3764-4017 GCF_000690835.1 Fulmarus glacialis
ACGTAGGGACAGCTCTGCCTCTCACCTTCACTGTACTTGCTGGATTGATGTGCTGCTTGCTTTTGTCCTTTAAATGAATTAGTTGTTGGGGAGTAATGAGATAATTTGTCCTCTCTCCACGTGAGGCAGGGGGGGTTGGTGTCACCTGTGACAGACGCGCGCGCCACCCGCCAGGCGGGGAGAGGCCGCGAGGCGGCTGAGAGCGGCCTTGTTTCCCAAGCGAGGCGCTGTTCCCGGGCCTGCTGTTAGCCGG
>NW_009229589.1:0-9307 GCF_000690835.1 Fulmarus glacialis
AGCTTCTCTAGGAGAATGCCGTGGGAAGGATCCAATCTTTCCTTGTTCTCCTTTGTTTCTCAAGAGGCAAGTACAGACCCACTGTTCCCCTGTCCACAAGTGGTGGTCTAATCTGTGTACCTCCTTCTGTTTCCTTGCCACAAATCTGTTTTCCCTGACACACTGTGAAAGTAGAGTCTTCTCACTAATGTTAGGCCCTAGTCTGAGATGCCAACATGGAGGAGGATAGGGAATCAAAAAAATAGACAATTCTGCCTGCCACCAAATAACCTTCCCTATAGCAGTGACTTTCTGGGCATTGAACAATCAACCTGATGTCTCAGGTAAATGCCCAGAGAGATAAGTGGGTGAACAGATCCAAATCCTTAATCATTAGACTGATCGGGGAGGCAGACTGTGGTTTGAAGTCTTATCACTATAAGGACACAATGGAAACTCCATTTTTGAGTGCTCACCCATAAGATGGATAGTCACTGTGGAGTCCTTCCAGCTGTTAGTGAAGTTCACAGAAGCAGCTGGTCCTCGGTATCTTCAAAACTCAGATGCAAAATGGCACAAGGTGGGCATCTGACAAAGAAAAGGCAAATTCACTGATCACCTTGCTGAAGAAGGAAAGGTATTTCCTGGCACAGAAACAAATAACACTTAGCCAACTTTATATAGTGGCCACAGTTCTAGCAAAAAAGACAATACAGAGATAAAACCAAATGTTCTTCTGACGTGACTTCAGCTAAGTTAAAGAGATAATACCAGGAAAGGATTTGGCCTCATGTCTATAGTACCAAGAAAATTCTCACTCACTAGCAGATTTTATATAGAGCAAGTTGAAAGGAAAACTGAATGTTACCATGACTGAGCTTGCATTTCCTGATATCTCAAAAGGCATGTTTCTCAAAGGAGAGCATTAAACAAAGAGGCAAAGGTTACGTTCCTATATACATCATAAGTGCTGAATGTTACTTGTGATGGAGAATATTTTTGCTTACTATAGATGCAGCATTTCTAATGAGTCAAGATGCACCAGTGGAATGTTTCAACTGCTCGTCTACAATTTTGCTAGCTCCTGTATATTCAAACTTGTTGTCCTGAAAAGACTATGCTGGATATGTGCAAGGGGAGCACACACAGACACTTTTTGATCAGCAAGGCAATTTCCTGGGGCAATGTGCTGATCAACACACTGAGCTGAAACAGCTGCAGGAAAAAGGATTGTGTCTGAAAACCCTGTGTTTGATGCCCATAATTGTGACAAAGTCATTCCATATTCTGCTCAATGCTTTTTCTGTTTCAGCACTTTCTCACGTTCAAAGAAGCTCCAGCAGTCTCTTAAATGTGGTTGGTAACTCAAAGTATGTTTGGGAAATCAGCCAGAGAGAAAGGCTTTTCTTCTGTATGTTTTGTTGCTTTTCTATGAAGTGACAGAAAAGATACACATTTGCCATGTGTCCTTACAAAGGAAAAAAAAAAAAAAGGAAAGAACTTGAAATAACAATTTTTTAGTATTAGTACTGTTTACATTACAGAGGCTTAAAGCTGCTTAAAATCCATCATACTACTATCTAGGTAGGCAGTTTTAAAACTTTATACTATTAACTTTTTAAACTACAGCAATGTAAAAGTCTATTGTATCTCAAGATTGAGTTTGCAGAACTGTCAAAGATGCTTTTCCTCTGTGCTAAACATGATTTGAAAAACATTGCAAGCCAAAGCATTTGCCGTTATTTACTAGAGATCATACAGACAAGCAGAAGACTAAGGCCCAAATACAAATGCGCTCAACCCTTGTAGCAGAATTCACTAATCACTACGAAGGGAACTCACTGGAGACAGGACTAAGCAAGGTGTGAGACACCCAAGTGAAGGAATAGGGGATGCTAAATAGAGGATTGTTTCTGAAGACTTGCCTTTCTCTATGAATATCTGTTCCATGCAGCATGGTACCAGAAAGGGCTACCTGAGCTCAACTCTCTGTGAGTCTTCAGTGCATCGTTTCACCTGCATTAAACCACTCTGCTGAGAAGGATTATTGCTCTGCTACTTTCGGTACTTGAGCTGTTGTCAGCATGGTTAGTGTTCTGCCCAAATATACCCACTTCATTTACCCCTGGTTTCCCTGGGCCTAATCTTATAAAACCTTTCTATACACTGGCCCAGATCCCATCTGAGGGGTGAAGGGTGCCTCAACTTTGGACAGAGCCCGCAGTGTGGATGCTGGTAACGTTTCCTTTGACAATGTGGCTTTGATCTTCCTCAGCCTGAAGAGGGCATAGGGAATAATCTCATACTTCCTAGAGCAATGCTTTTAGCTGCTCAAACGTTATATAAAGATTGGGAGCAGCCATACTAATACTAAACCAACCTTTGCACACCAGTGGCTATCACTAGCTGAACTCAATGTGTCAATGTGTGCTCATGTGTTCTGCACAGGTCTTCATTTTGGATAGTCAAGTGCAAGAACACCTTGTCTGTCTTTCCAGAATGGCTGCAGGGGGAAGCAAGCACTCAGCTCAACCAAAACGGGCAGACTGCCTTTCAAAAGGTGCCAAGGCTCCCTAGGCATTGAAGAGGCTGAGCAAGGCTTTTGTGTGATTCAGTCACTTGTGTTTTTACGTCCTATCTAGTACAGAATTCTTTTTGATGGACTTAAATCACTTCCAAAATGAATGAGCTAAACTTCCAGGCACTGTAACCTGCCAGGCATTTTCCTTGGCAGCAAAATCCCTCTCAGCTCTGCAGACAACGTTCAGCATACAGGATGGTTCTCCATTGCTTTTACAAACTGGGTCACAATGACCTGTACATTTGGAAGGAGTGTTGAGTAAAAGGCCTTGCTTTTCCATCCTGCTTACACGTCCCAGCTGCCAGAAGAGAGTCTGCTTCTTCTCTGAATACAAGGGTGGGTGGTTGCCAGTACTTTCAGTAAAAGGAAAGGAGAGTAAAAGCCATTTGCACACATAGGTGAAAGTACCTGCAAAGGGACCACAGACTGCTTAGCCTTTAGCAGCTTGTAAGGTTTCATTTTAAAAATAGTCAGTTAAAGTACTTATGAGAGCCAAACAATCTCTAAACCCTTAATTACAGTGATCATGTAAGTTTTGGTTTATCTGTATTTTTTAAAAAATAATAGAACATATTTAGTGATGGAGATGGAAACTCAACAACAAAAAACCGAAATAAACGAAAAAAAAAAAACCCCAAACCAAAAAGAAAAACAACAGGATAAAATTTTATAACCTGATCCAGAGCCACTGGGATTGATTAGAAATTGTTCCACTGACTTCAGCACACTTTCCTATCAGAAAATGTTGCCCAGAACAGCTAAACTGGAAAGCTCTGAATCACAGTCTTGTAATACAGAGAGTTCAACAGATATTTTATTAGAGCCAGGCTAAAAAGATGCTGTTATAAACCTATTGATCTCTTTACCTTTCTGATCAAGAGGTGCCAATGGGAGGAAAAATGGCAAGGGTGCTCTGTCAGTGAAAGGGAGATCCAGAGCTCCCTTATGGGAGGCCACATGTACTAATCCTGTTTGTCTCAGTTACAAAAGAATTCTTCAAAGTTAAAGCACTCTAAGGATTTATCAAGCACTTTTCAGTCTTCAACTGGATTTAGCAAGTGAAGCAGTTTCAAAGGCTGTAGATTAGTACTACACAATCAGTCTCATATAAACAGGCATGACAAGGCTCAGCTTGATGTTTCAGGCAGTGACAGTTTACACGTTTCTGAAGACAAAGGTGCCATTCCACTTGCAAAACAAAGATGAAAAGATTGTTTTACACTTTTGTGAATTGCTGAGGAGGACAAGGGTTTGCCCTGTTGCCTGTTGTCAGAGGACTCCTACTGCACAATGATGTTAACAGGATTGGCAATGCTTAACAGGTTCTTTACAACTTGGATAATGTCTTGTTGAATAGTTAGATTTTAAAAAGTTTATAAAGAAAGCCTGCACAGATACAGTTTGGGGGCATATTTATAATAAAAATAGATGCTAAACTCCGTTACAGTAAGTGCAACAGAGTTTCCTGGAGCCTTAAGTGGGGTGAGGATTTCACTATGTAATCTTTGAGTACCAAAGATTTCTTCTAACAGGAGGAGCTGAAAGAAGCTTCTGAAGCCAAGTTAACCAATGTTATCATTTGTGGTCACTATTAAATCTTGTGTTCTCATGCCTTGGGCAGAGAAACCTAAATCACAGCAGAAAGAAAAAGATTCATTTCTAGTTGTTTAAAAGAAAAATGGAAGAACTATGAAACTGTGGAATAATTCAGTTTTCTGGGTTTTTTATCTTTCAAATTTGAAAAAGGAGAGCTCCATAGTTAACCAAAGAGAGTGGGGGAGAAGTATTAGCCTTAATAAAAAGGTTGACATTTTTCTTCAGTTTAATTATTTTTTCCTATATTTTCACATGGAAAAAAGTTCAACCATCTCTGCTTATTACCTGGACTCCTAATCAGGCATAAGAATATTAAAATCCCACAGCTAATTGACCTCTGAGCCCCAGAACACAGCATTCTTTCTCCTTAAAACAAAGCCTTGGTTGGGATGCCTGGAAAGTCTGAGCGAAGTGGGCCCTTGGCTATGCTAGTAACATATTGCCTTCCCTGAACGTACTCTAGAAGAATACCAAGGGAAAGGTATTGAGCCCTTCAACCATACCGTAAGATTAACTATTTCAGTAAATATTTCTTTAAGCAAGTAAGGAATCCTCTGGTTTCAGCTGGACAGTGAAGCGTGATATTGCTGAGTATCACGAATATTATTTATCATATACATGGCACTAAAGTCAAACAGTCCATGAGTCAGTGGCCCTGAGTTAGGGCCCGTTGTTCTAGCGCAGCACATACAAGAGTGATAAAGTGGTTCATCTCTCACTGGGTGTAGTGTTTACATCTATATAGTTATCTTCCCATTTACACCTCTAAACATTAACAGAATGTTAAGGTGAATAGTACATATTCTGCCTCTGCTTTGTTACAGCTCTTGGGGTTCAAAACACAGCTTTCAGCTAAAAGAAACATCATTGTGAAAACACTGTCTGTCATTTGAAAGACTGAAATGATCCTATTCCAGTATTACAACACAATGTAGCTTACCTACAATAGTTCACTGATTAGCAATCAGTCTAGTTTTTCAATATATTTCTATGAGTCTATAAGCACACTTGACCTGTGGTTTAAGCTGATAGCTTACACTAACAATAATGTGGAAGGAGCAGAGTTACTAAAGGTGGAGGTTGCTGATGCAGCTAGGAATCCTCCACCTGTTCCAACAGTAGTGTCTTTGGCAAAATTTCCAGTTCTGCAGAAAGAACTGGACTTTGGGGGCTACTTCATTTTTGGGAAGGCAATTAGCTGAAACACATGCTGAAATATTAAATTATTTCCACCCTTGGGTACCTTATAAATAAAATAGTTTGGGATTATGTAGTCAGACTCGCAGGTATATCAGTAGGTGTGAAACTTTTTCCTTTGGTTACAATTCTGCAATCAGCTTGATGATAGTAGGATTGCAGGAGTATAACCAAGGACTGAATTTGCATAGTCACATAGATCTTGAACAAAAGCAACCATCTGATAGTTTAAATTACCATTACCTGTTTGTATTTGTTCACAATGCTACAGTGAGTGTTTGAAGAAATAAGCTGACTGGGCTGTCTTGGTTAGTTGAAGATTCAAGTTGCAATAACATTAGAAATAAATATGATAAAAAAATATGCTATCAACTAATTTTTCAAATGATTGGGTGCATTTTGTATATCATTCTGAGTGAAAGGCATGATGCAAAATCACTTTTGCCAGCGATTTCAAGTAAAGGCTTTGGTTTTAGGTAGCATTATAAACTTACAGTGAACTAGGACAACATAATAATATGGCATGTCAAATTTATTTGTAGCTGTAGGCAAAGAAAAACGAAGAAGGAAGAACAGCTTCAACATGGTATTACAGCACAATAAAAATCTGCTCATTAAGTTTCATAAATTTCATTACAAAGTTTAATGCATATGTTTACATCACTAATACAGACTGAAGCCTGTGTTATGAGGCTTTCAGCTGGAAATTGCTTCACTTTACAAATTTTCATCTAAAATCCTTTAAACAATTATGTCAAAATAAAGGCACTAAATATAAGCACTCACAGCATTCTCCCAGCTCCCTGAGCATATTCTTATTATTGGGAGTATGGTTTGTAAAACATCAAAATCAGATTGTCACACAGAGATTACAGCTGGGATTTTCAGCAGAAGCTAAGGGAGTTAGGCACTCAGCTCCTTATGAATTTCAATGAGTCAGGAGCATACATTTCCCTTAGGCTCCTTTGAAAATCTCAGCATAAATATTAATAACTCACTTTTAACAAGCATTTGGTCATTGGTTTCAATCATCTCAAATATGCCAATGGCTATGCCCTTTTCCCCACAAAGATCTTCTCCCATGTGCAAGTTTTTTGGGATGCTCTTATATGCATAGTATCACAAAAAAGATCTTATAAATTTCTCCTGCTATTCAGGCCCAGCAGTGTTTACATACGCTAGTTATTGCTAAGATCTTTTATGCCATCTCTTGCATCTGCCTGAGATACTGTATTTTAAGAGCAACATCCAATTCACATCATGTAGTCTGACTGATACTACTCAGAGAGAACACACAGGAAAGAAAACTCAGAATTCAGAAGAACAAGAAGTTATAGATATTCTAATCACTCCATGAAGACATATATTTTGTAAAAAGTCAAATGCTGACTCTTGACAAAAGTATTTAAATGAGCTCCAGTTTCACTTTAATTATACACAAGAACTACATTTTTTATGCCTTTCATTTTTAATTCCAACATTACCACTAAGCCTTAACATCTTAGAATGCATGTGATTTCAAGCAGCATATGATGCTGAGACTTATGGATTTTTATTAGAAGCCATCTCAGATACTGTGCCCAGGCAGTAACTGACAAGGTACCCTGCACATGTTTGCACTGGTATATCCAGGTTGTCATGCAGTTATGGAAAGTCAAATATAATACAAACTATACTTGCACGGATATTATGCAAACACAAAAAATAGTTGTGTATTGCTCCACTCTGCCTTTTGTATCAGAGAAGGAACTTGCTCTCAAAGTGAATTTGGCCTCAATATAGAATTCATGTTAAGTAAAATGCAACACCTTAGCAAATTTGGTGCTGATGTAGCCTATTCCACCATCATCTCCTTTGTTATCTGTTCCTCCTCTTTCTCAGAGGCATACTGTTTCCTGCAAGGCATTGATACCACTGAGAGTACTCAGTTTTATAACTGTGGGATGATGAAACCATATGCAAATATCACTCTGCATGCCCTCAGCTCCTTTGGCTGAGCCCTCTGGACTCAAGTTGCACCCTTCACAGGGTGAAGAATCAATATCTGATCCTTAAGAAGAAAGAGTTAATCCTGGTTTCCCATTATCATTATTTTTTGCTGCTTCTGCTGAATAATATTCTCATTGTTTGATACCATTCTTCCTCTCTTCCTCCCCTCAAGTCACTCCAACAATTCATAAATTTCAAGATGTAACTGTGTTTATCCTAATATTTCTTCCTTTTGGTTCCACAAGGGGTTGACCTTGTGTCTTGCAGTCACAGCTTGAAGTCTTCACATGTGTCTTGTTAAACAGGAAACAGTTAATCTAACCCAGAGTCTGGAAAATCCTGCAATGCCAATGCCCTACAAATTGGTTTATGAATATAGTTTGTTTCATTAATTATGCAAACAGAAGTCTGGTACCTATTATTACTCTAACAGCCTCAATTTAATTTCTATTATAATAACATTAATATGGAACCACATATATGTGTCCTTATATGCTTTATATTTTCATTGAATATTACTAGCAGGAGATTTGTGACTGCTGCACATACACAACAACCAATATTGCAGCGAAGAGCCAGTTCAGACTCATGATAATTCCACATATCCCCATAAGTCCAAAGAATTGTGTCTGCTCACAGTAGGGAGCTTTCTGGAAACTATACAAAAATCAAATATTTGCTTTGATATTTGATTCTTCCATAGGTTCTGTTTTTATCCTGTTTAAACTTGTAACTGTGACAATATAAAGATGTAATAAAAAATAAGATATAGCACTACAGAGGATTGTGCAGTGAAAAGTGAGAAAAGCTGATCAAACGTATTTTAGGTTAATAACAGAATCAATACATGATTTCACATTCTGCCAGCTCCAAAATTGAACAACCTATTCTCTGTCCCCAACATGTTTAAAACATATTTCAAGGGAAATGGTGTAAATATTGAAGAACCACCTTGCCTGGACACGAGACGGCAATCTGCCAGTACATACACAATTGCCACAGAGAGAAAGACAATGAACTTCTCTGCTTTTCCACCAGGATAGGACAGGATAGAAAATAAAAGCTTTACAATGCAACAAGAATTATTTAGACCGCACAAGCAAACACTTCGTAGCTACTAGGAGAGTTAAATGTTGAAAGAACTACTTAGAAGGGTTGCAGAGCTTTTAAGAACACATAAGGCAAACATCTGCCAGAAACACTTCAATTTTTATTTTTGTCCCTGCACAGGGATTTGGCTAGGATGCCTCTCCACATCCCTGCTGGCCATGATTCTATGATTAATAAGCTGATCACATGCTAACTAGGCGTGTTACAGGAGGAAACTGCAATAATGTGACATAACTAAGTTAAAAATTCTGCTTTTATACTGAGGCACATGAAAGTCCCGCAAAGGTGACTCTATTGCCTGTAAAAGTAGAGCAGACCTTCAGAGAAGTCTTGTCACCAGTGCTGTCTCCGAGCCGCAGTGGCACCGGTGTGTGAGCTAAGCCTGCCACTCCATGGCCTGGCAGATAGGCGCAGCTGCAGCTGCACTGGAGCCGAGTTACCTTCTGCTCTGCAACTCGGAGATTCTTTAGAGAGCTACAGTAGGGCACATGAAATTTCTGCTGCAGAATCTTTATAACCTCCTCAATTCTATTGTAGCAAAACTGCATCGAGTGTATTATGTTTCGGGACCTAGTAGAGGGGTCTACGCCTTCTTAACTAATAGAATAAGTCAACTACAAGTAGGAGTCTGTTGCATTAAATACCAAAAAAAAGGATAAGATCTCAGAGGAGAAGGAGGAGTGAATAGGTTAGAGAATATTTAGGTAATTAAGATGATTTCAAACAGTCCAGGCCTGATGGTTTTCATCGTAAAATATGCAGAGAACAAGCTGAAGAAATCTCAGAAGTTATTATCTATGGGGACTTGGAGAGAAAAGGGTTTACTAGAAGGATAAATCCAGTCCTAATATCAAA
>NW_009229589.1:9335-13687 GCF_000690835.1 Fulmarus glacialis
TAGCTTAAATTCAACTCTTGGGGAAAAAAAAAAGGGAAGTAATAAAATTATTTGTAAGCACCTGGCAGATGACAAGAAGGTAGGTAACAGCTGACATGGATTTTGCAAGAACAAATTGTGTCAAAAAAATCTCATTTCCTTCAATGACAGGGTAAGAAGGCAACCACCTAAGGAAGAAGCTAAGCTCTATCCTGGGTCTGGTTCTATTCAAGGTTTTATCAAGGAGAGACACTTTCTAAGCTTGCAGATGACACCAAAAATGGAGGGCCTGCAGGTATGCTAGAGAATGGGAACAGAAATCAAAATTATTTTGACTAACTGAAGCAGTGGTGTGGAAAAAAATGATAAAACTAATTAAGGCCAAAGATAAGGACTGGTTCCTGCTTATGCAGGAACAGTCAGAGGCAGAAATGCAGGACTGAGGAGAGCAAAAAAGCCAGATAGTAGATTACAAACTGAGTGCGAGTGAACTGTATCATGCAGCCAAAAAATACCAGCTACCTGGATTACACCAGAAACCTTCATAGGGAACATAACCTATAACAAGGAATTTGGGTAGGCTAGCCCAAGGACAGAAATGATGCGGGGAGAGGGTGTTTGAGGAATACTACAGTTGGGAAACATACAAATGGCAGTTGTCAGGAGGAACAAAATAAAGTTTGGGTCCAGGTGAACAGGGTATATAATAGTGGGTAATTATAAGAAGGAAGATTTTTTTCCTAATATGAAAGATAGTAAAGCTTGGGAATAGCTTGTCTGGGGAGACTGGAAAGGCCTTCTATTGGAAGTCTGGAGCATGGAGTTAGATAAACATGTCAGAACTGGGAGAAATACCCTGCTCATCTTGCTTTGGAGGAGGAAGATGGACTAGAAGATGTATCGAGGTACCTTTTAGCCTTATTTTTCTATAATTGAAGGAACACTTATTAATTGGTGCGAGATTTCCTAAACCCCTAAACTTTGTTTTTCCTATAGTTCCACATCTGTGAATAAAGCCTCCTTTTTCCCCTTTACAGTTCTAACGTATTTCAAATCTAGAGGAAAATGTATCTATTTCTTGCTTCCCAATGAACAGCGGGCTCTACACTCTAAATCTGACAGAATTTTTGTGTTTGTATTAACACAAAATATTTCAAGCTGTTCACAGATTGAATTTAATCCTCCTTTCAATAATCCAAGTTTAAATCCTCATTTCAATTATCTCTATATTTTGTAGAATCCCTCAAATGATTCAGCACTGAAGTATTATATGTGTTATAATTTAAAACTCAAAAGTTATGAATGGAAGCAGATTATGTCTTATTAAAATGTTAATTCCAGTCCTTTGAGATAATTGTGACTACAAGCAATTGGTTAATGTGTGAGAACTAAACACTGTCAAAAATAATTGAACAAAAACAAGCATATGGATGTTGTTCACTTTAGAAAAATGACAGGAAGACAGAATTATAGGAGTGATTTTCAAAAGCATGGATATAGGTAAAGACCTAGTTCCAATAAACAATATTTTGGATACTTCTTATATATCTATATTTAAAATTTCAAACTTAATTTTCCTTCTATATTGAGCTGAAATTCCAAGGCTTCACAGCACAACATATATAATGCTGAGCGATAGAGAAATGCCGTTTCTGAGTTACCTTACTGTGACAGTACAACTGGCACGGTAAAGGAAGTACCCAGAGCTGGAAAAAAACCCAACCAACTGCTTGTCCAGCCTTGCTCTAAGCAGATGGTGACCAAGCAACAAAACATTTGATGAAGGAATTTAGGCTGTCCAGGATTATGTCTTTACAAGTAGACCTGGAAATTATTTGTAAAAGGACCCAAATTTATTCTTAACAGTGTTCTAGCCAAACAAAATAAGAAAGGAAGCAACACCAAGACATGCAAGAGATAAGGTGTGTTGCTCTGAAGTTGTATTGTTCAACATCTACCTACAGACTTACTGGAGCTATTCCCATTCAACACGGCATCAAATCAGGATCTCCTTATTCTCATGAGCAGATGCACTGCAATCAATTACATTACTCATGTGAGTAAGCAGAGGAGAAGCTGACCTTTAGAGAGATAACAATAGATACTTTCCAATTAATGTTAAAGTAGGAGTATATAAATCAATCCTAAAAAGCACTTTAGATAATATTATATTAACTCTTCACTATATAAATCAAATCAAATGACATTCCATATAGAGGGGGCTGAGGTACCATACCATTAGTGATCAAAAATCTGGTCATCCCCTCCCGGGATTCATTCAGCTGACTGTCTTTTATCAACAAACAAGTCAATGAGTCAATGGCTAAAGCAAAAAGCAAGGGTGAAAACACATTATTGTGATGCATACCAGCATACAAGTAGGAACAACAAAAAGTCAGCCAGAATATAAACCCCTCATTCCTCCAGTATTAAAGTTCACTGTTTAGAAATCCATACAGTACTATTCCTCCTCAACTCTAGTTTTATTTTAGCATATATTTTTCCTCAAAATCTTCACTTAAACCACCCCCCCATGCACTGTTGTGCCTTTTTCCACTGGAAAGATAACCTTCAGAATGTAAATCAATGCACTCTTGCCCTGGTAATCCAGTCTTGCAGAAAGCTGTCTCCAGCTAAACAATATCAGCAGAAAAAGGCATAGAAGCCTGAACTCTTCAGCACCGTATTCACCCCAGTGAAGTGCTCATTTCAAATCCAAGCTGCAATAAATTTCAAATGCTACTGCTCAGTCAATCTAAGAAATGTCTCTCACAGTCTGTTTCAGCTCTCATGTAAATTGGGAGCATGTCAAAGAAGGTGTACCATTATGCCAATCCTAAGTATCAAGCCTTTAAGAAAGGTATTAAAACATCTGGGTATTTTTGCCCTTTGAATAAACTGGTAACAATGCACTAGTTCCTCCTCATCTCTCATTGCAGAGTATTAGGGCTAGTAGGACTGTCCATGTGGAGTTTTAGAAGCATTGTACATTGGTCAAATGTGTATGATGGAAGAGATCACAGCAGAGCAAAAGGTGTGTTGATCCCCTGTTCTCTCCTTTGGTTAAAAGTGAACAACTATAGAAAATGTAGCATTCCTCAATTTGCACTTACATGAGGACATAAAAGTATTGTATATAGGAATATTGGTTCTCTGGCACTCAATTTTTTGGCAGTCAGCTTAAAAAATGGTCACTGAGTTATCATCTTGATTAAAAATGTATCTTAAAAAAGGGAAAAAGTTACATTTTAGAAAGAATGTATAGCAAATTCTTATGTCGACAGTGAGGATTAGATGTCCTAATTAGCATCTTGAGAGGATGTGGTTCTGAAAAAGAATAAGGGGCTCACGTACTTTCAAGGTCAATTGAGTTCTTGCCATACTGTGAAACACTTGATCCCTCATCCCAAGCAGAGGAATTGCTACTCTTCTTACCCCTGTTCTGTCTCCTCAAAAGATGCAAAAGCTTGTTCTCTTCCACCCATAGTACGCTGTACCACCCTCAAGGATTTAATAATTGATTCCTTTGTGCTTACTGTGATCAAACCTCTTTTATAGCTACTCTCGTTTATGTTACAGGGTTTGAAATGGCACACTGATAATCAGTGAAGCCCACATGCTCTACAATCCCATAAGCATAACGTGATGACAACTCCGTCTGATTTCCTTCAAAGAAAACCGAAACAGTCTTCATTTTTAAAACTTCATACAAAACAAGTGAACTTTTCAAAATGACATTATTCTAAGAGAGCAGTGAATCCTAATACAGTGAGACAAGGATTCCTGAGGTCAGAAACATCAGCTTTACAAAAATGTCCCGAGGGATGCCTGAATATATTATCTTGAGACCTTTAACCTCTCACTTAGGCCCTACTGCCCATCACTCCACTATCAATCCATTTCTAACATTTTACTTGGCTATGAACTTCTTGGAATGACAAGAGGATGATTCATAATATATAGCAAGGCTTCCAGGAAGCTTTTTCACTCAAAGCTACAGGGTAAGTGAATCAGCCTTTTGCTTTCTCCCAGGAACTACTTATCTTCAATCTTTCAATTAAAGGTCAAAAAATGAAAGAAGGCAGCCCAGTCATCTATTATGTTTTTCCCCCTTTCCTATTGTAAGAGGCTCTGTTCTTTACGTAGTTGTGTCTCAAGCAGTTTGAGATTGTTTTCAGTAGTAGAAATTTTGCAAATTCAAAGAACAAAAGGAAAACTGCACAGAATGACAGCAATTTCTCTTGTATCTCTTTTGGTCATTAGGTAGATCCTCCTGACAGAAGCAAATCCAAAACTTTTATCATAAGTTAGTGAATAGTATTTTTAGAGTGTCAAATTGAAGATAGGTTTAAAGGAATTATGTCTTCCATTCC
>NW_009229589.1:13718-32460 GCF_000690835.1 Fulmarus glacialis
GAAGGAAGATGCAAAACCAGAATTATATGATTGCAGCATAGCTCTGTTGTCTGAATTTCAGGGTAGAGGGGAGGTGGTTTTGGATTTTATCTGACATGCACATGGTGAAAAGTATCCAAGGATGTGGATTAGCATACTATGCCTATTTCATCATTGCCCTAAGGCCCTGTTGTACCAGCTCAGTCAGAGCACAGATGGGTCACCAGGCAGACATAAGTCTCATTAAAGAATACCCTTGGCATCAAAAGTCCCTATGCAGGTCAAAGAACCAGCTCTGCTTGCTTTGTGCCAACTCCAGGAACAAGACTAATACAAACATGGAATGATTTTGAGGAAAGAGAAGAGTCACTGGAGAGAAAAGCAGGTGAACAAAAAACAAAAATAAAAGAAAGGAAAAGCTGAAAAAAAATGTGATCAGGTCAAACCAAAAGAATTTGAGATTTCCTTTTATGCCATTTCTTCTATGAAAAAATGTAAGACTCTGGGTAAATAAAAAAACATGTGGTTTGAGGCAAAAAAATAGTTTATTTCATCTAACCCAGCCAGTTTACCTGTTCTTTTCTTAACAGAGGTTTGTGTTCTCATAAAAAGTATTTCACCAAAAAAGAAAGTTGAAAAGGTTTTTTTGGGAAAAAAAAAGTGTTTTGGCCTTTTTAAAAATTCCTCCTATTGTCCCCAGTTTTATTTTCATTCCTCAGAAACTCTGTTCATTGCTGAAATAAAAGAAAATCCATCCTGCTGTAACATTGTACCCCCTCAGTCTGCCATTTACAAGTGGGCAAAAGCTGGTAAAACCCTCTAGGCTGGAGTCCATGCTGCACACAGCTCCCAGCACGTGAAGCTGGGCTTTGAGTTTCCACACTGGACCTAGTTCATCCCTCCTGAGGTTCCCCAGTAGCCTCAGCCAGCTTCTGCGAGTTTGGAGGCAAGTCTGTCCCTGTGCCACTGCTAGCGTCTATGTTAGGTCAGGGAGAAATCAACCCGTATTGTTGCTGCCTGGGACAGGGAAGATCATAAAACTGCTTTTTCTCAGTACTGCCTTTACCTGTGCTACCCTGAAAGAAACATCTCTGCTCATATCTCTGTGCTCACTAACAGTCTGCCCTTGCCTGGACGTGAGAGTCCCCTGCCCAATGCTGTACAGCGCCAGCGGTCAGGAGCCAGACACCCTCCCCCAGGCAGGGGTGGCCAGGGGAAAGGCTGTGAGTTAATTCACATTTGGTAAGCTATAGCTGTGGTCTTGGAAGAGCTATGGTTTCCTGCAACATTATCAGCTTGTTTGATAGATGAGTGCGTTAAGAATAATAGAAGCTAGCTGCTGAAACTTCTGGCAGAGCTCTGTGCGGCACTGAGCCCTGCACGCCAGAGGGTCAGCACCACTGAGCCCCAGCCGCTTCCGCTCGGCTGCTGCCCGCACTTGCTACCTGTGCCCACGTGCCCGGCTGAGCCTAGTGCGTACAGTTGCATTCAGTACAAAGGTAATATCTGGGGAGGACAAAATGATTAATGGATAATTCTGAATTAAATTGCAAGCACAAGATTAAATTTCCTTCATGAATGACACTGTGTGTTAGTGTTAGTAGCTATGTCACAAACCAGCTCCTTTTTGCTTGTTCATTACAAAGCCGATAATGGGACTAACGGAGCATGTGCAACAAACATTTGCTTTCTGCAGCTCCTGACATGGGTTCAGCTCTGCATGTGCATTTAACAATGGGAGCGCTCAGGCACAGGCTGCCTATTTGTCACCTGGCTACCCTTGCACACTGCTATACCTCTTGATATAGATGAAACAGAGCTGCTGTTTGTTCCCTTTCAAAGAGGGAAATGTTCTTTTAAATCAGCAAATGATCCTTGGCACAGTTAAAGGAAAAAGTCTTTACAAAGATAATCAGTCCTCTCCATGACCTGAAAAGAGCCACATTGCTCTGTACTAGCTCCTCTAGTTCCCTACAACTGCACCTTAGCGTGAAAAGGACCTGAGAGAAGAGCGGGGCCTTAGTGAACTTCCAGCACCCACAGCAGAACTACCCATCACCTTTCTTACACTCACACATTAATTTTCTAGATAATTTAGAGTCTAAACTATGTAATAAGTACCCTCAGCCATGTGCTCAAATCTATGCGCTTATGGTTCGCTTATGTTTCACTGAGATTTTTGCATGCTGATATGGCTTTTTAGGGGTTAGAATGATTCATTTCCCATCATTTGTTGGTCATTTCCCATCATATTTCTTGATGTAGTACAAGCCTGTTTGGTTTTGCTGAAATCAATGGAACTGCAGATTTACATCACGTAAGCCTCTGGCTCCTTTCTTGACAAGAACAGCCGCCTTCTCTGAGTTGTACAATTAGTAAAAGTTCAGACTACTGAACTTTTCGGAGCTCATAACAACACTTGACTGATATCCACATTTCATGGAAGAGGAATCAGAAGCAGTGTTTTGGTCTAGTGTTCTTGTTGCATGTTGTAAGGCTAAGACGTGGGAATAAATTACAAAGCTCCTATTTATTGCAGCAGTACTGGATTGACCCCACAGTATTATGTGGCGCTTTCCAAGTGTGACTTGACCTCATGCTAAACGGAGCCACTATCCCCAGCACTCCACATGGGTCTGTGCAGGGTGGCAATGCAGCAGTTTCCCCTGTGTCCCATGATCTGAAACACATTTCCCTGCACCTCATTCTGCAAAATCAAAGCCTGAATGTTTTTCGCCTATAAATCCCTGCTCCCAAAACTAGGGAAACTGTCCAAGACTTGTGTTTGCAAGAGCTTCTAAGGACCAAAAAGAATTTGGAAGGGGGAGAAGCAAGATTCATATTAGCCTTTCAAAAATGCTTGAAAACTGAAGGCACAAGAATGGTAAAGGGAAACCTGTTCTTCCTCTCTTGTTCCCAGCTGATAACCTGGCCTCATCTTGACAATGTTCTGAAGGTCACATCTTCACAAAACAAAAGGAGTTTTAAAAGCCATGAGTCATATTTTTCTAAGAGACACACCGAAGAGAAAGGGGTCAAACTTTTCCCTGGTGCAACTCTGTGGATGTCAAGGAAATGAATGTAAGAAAATTATCCTAAGGACAAATTATTTTGAAATTCCAAAGGAAATGCTGCCTTCAATGAGAAAAAAAGCTCCGAGATGCACGAATATCTGCGTAATGAGAATTCATAGCAGATTGGCCAGAATCAGGCCCAGTTACAACAATACAAAAGATGTAACTGAATTCAGACACCAAAAAAAAAAAAAAAAGGAGGGGCCAGAACTATGGTAGGATAAAGCATAAAGAGTGAAGAGTCTTGCTGTCTCTCTGGAGTCCCTTAGTAACCTGCTTTTTAAAATATCCTAGCAAACATCCATGCACTTTGCATATATCATCCACAGAAGAGTCTAGCAGTCTGTCATTCTCCACAGGCATTGAAAAGCAGTAAATGCCCTCCCTTGTTGTGTCCTGAAACTCTTCCAGGTCCAGGCTATCACTTATGCTGAAGTTTATATGATGGTTGAGGAATGGAACTTTTCCGAAACAAACTGAACACTCTGAGAAAAACGTACAGACTGCAGATGCATTATCGGCTGTAACAATGCTAAGAGGAGTCGGAGAGGAGAATGGGGTGACATTCTATCACTGGATTATTATTGTCATTTTAGTATGGGCATAAAAATGACCATGGGTCAGATACACCACTGTCTGGAGCTGTTTGATTACACCAGCAATTATCTTCTTCCTAGTGTAGTCCAAATCCAGACCCACCAATTCTTCCAGTCTTCCATATGGCATTAATTTATCACATCTTGCTAAAACATTTTATTCTTTTTGGTAATGAACACCAACAATAAAGACAGAAGCTTCAAAGTGTACCGTCAGTCCTTTTACGCTAATAGCTCACACAGACGCTGTGGGCTGCCTGTCAACTTTCAGAGCTCTTAAATACAGAGAAAAGGCAAGGCCACTCCAAGAATCAACCTCTATTCACAGGGAAGGAACTAGCAGTACATTATAAGAAAGGTTTTTATTTGTGGAAAGAACTTCATGTTTACTTGGAAGTGAAAAATTGACTATGTACCACTTAGATATTCTGCACATGACAATTATTGAGCCTTCCTCTGAGTGCGTATTTATACGGCAGGTGGCATTGTTAGTGAATGAAGAACCACACAAGCGTTGAGTGACTCACTTTCCTAAATATGAAGTTGAAAACTCTTTGATCAGACATTTTCTGCTTTGCCATTCCGTTCTGAGAACAAAGTAAGAACTACTTGTAGCAGCATGAGCGAGCAAGGCTTTCATTGAGTTTTAATGAATTAGCGTGTTTTGCTGAACAGCTTTGTATCTTTTTCTTGGCTACAGTGCAAGATATGAATGGCAGTGACAGCTTAGTATACTAAGCTATACTATACTTTCCCGGATCCTAAACATCAGTGTATTTTGAGGGGCCAGAAAAAATTATTTGTGGAAAGCACAAGAAGAAAAATATCTTGTTCCACGGCTGGATTTTTTTTTCTTTCTTTAAACATAAAAAAGGGTAGATGCAGATCTTTAGTTACACTTTGTACTAGCAAGCATAAAGCAGCCTAGGCAACTGCCCTAAGATGGTTATTTGACATTTCCTGTGATGTAAGAGACTGTTTGGGAAGTATAACCTGAGCCAGCTGTGCATCATCTGCTTCCTGCCAGCCAGAGACGGGGAACCCGCTGGTAAAGCGGGGGCACGCGGTGTTCCAGCCAGCCCCAACGTGCCAGGAGAGTCCCTGTAGGGCTCATTAGCTGGCAATGTTTCCAGCAGCTCCTTCAATGGCTTCTCCCCCTGGTGATGTTGGAAGCCTGGAAGCACACACAAGCTAAACTCCCTCCCTGTCTCTGTGAGCTGCCCTGAGATTTTGACTCACCACACTGTATTTGTAAAACATCACTGGCCCCTTTCTCCTTTTCCCTGTTCCAGTGAGGGAGTTATACTGTGGGTGTGAGAGGAATGCTGTGCCCTGGCAGCTGTGAAGAGCCATTTCCAGGTTTTGTGTTTCAACGTACATTTGTCATCATACACTACCATTTCAATACAGCTTACCTGCTTTTAACTTTAATTAACTTCTGTTACTAACACTTCATATATTGCTCTTAGTTTGAGGGTATAATAGGCAAACATTACAATTGTTAAGCAGGTGAAAAATATCAACAATAAGCAGGGGATTTATTGTAATCAGTCAATATGCTCAGCCTTGCAACTGCTCAGTACTTTATGCTCCATAATTATATGGTTGCCACAGTGTAGCCATTCAACAGTGTTATAATTAGTGAGTAATTAACTGAAGCATTTGATGGCATGCTGCAGAGCACAAAGCATGTGTGCTGTTGATAGCAAAAGGATACGTAAACTGTCTTTGTAACAATTTTCTGAGACAATCACAAAAAGCTTTGTTTCTCACTTGTGATTTTCACAACTTTTCAGGTGCTGTACAAGATTAGAATAATTTATAGATGGTTTAGGTGCTACCACAGCATTTAGGCACTGGGCTTTTATTGAAATCAGTCATTTTTAGTTGCCTTTGTGGATCTCAGCCTTATACACACACACACACTGGGCTGCCTCAATACATTCATACAGTCAGAGCTATATATCTCCCTCTATTGGTATATTTTAAAAAAAATAGAAATGTTGCTTATTTCTGTAGGGTTAAAGATTAAAAGTATGCTAATACAACTGAACTTACAGTAAGTAGTATATTAAAATAGCTGTTCTGTTAGAAAACACAGCCCTAATTAAAGAAAATTTGAATTATTTGAAATTGTCCAGATTGGCTTTGAGCATATCCTTTTTTTTAATATCTTTTTTAAAATATTTATAAATCAGTGATATTTGTCAACATACCTAATGAAGGTACAGGGGCAGGAATTCAGTGCAGCACTGAGTGGGAAAGATGTGTGTAAAGGCATGTGAGATACGCCTGGTACCTGGCAAGGAAATTAAGGATGTTTGGGGACAGCAGACAAGGTCTGCAATTTTTACACCAGATGAGGAAAAAAATCTGCATGAGAAAAGCTGAATGCCACCCTGAAAGCTGCTTTGTGTTCCTTGCGCCAAGTCTTGGCCTCTGCACAGGACCAGTAACGTGTTTCACTTTGATATTTTCAATCCACTGTTTTTCTAAAACCGTTTTGGTTTTTTGGTTTTTACAGCTTTTTAGGTTATCTGAGTATTCCAGGCTATTTAAAGGCCCTTTCTTATCCTTTTGTTAGAACAGCAGCACTGCTAGCTGTGCATGTCCGTACATAATCTCCAGTAACATTTGCCAGCACAGAGCTGGAACACCTCCCAACTGTGTTGTCTTTTAAGTGAATTATTTTACATTTTCTGGTTGTGGTGTCTGAAACATTCGGTCATAAATATATTGGAAATATGGATGTTCCTTATGGAGTGACTGTGTCAGCTTGAATTTGATAGAACAAGCCAATTTATTCTCCTGAACCAAAAAAAAAAAAAAAAATCCTCAGTAAGCTATGAAACATTGCGTAGCATCTACACATCTAAATAGAACAGCATATAATTTCTCTGCCAGATGCTGAACAGAGTAGGCAGTGTTAAAATCTACCTGTGCTTTTATAATGCAGCCCTCATTTCTGCAGCCTTAAGTTTTTGATCAGCCAAAAGTAAGTTTCTAAAATTTACAGTCATGTGAAAGGGATGCGAGCTGGTGTAATAGTGTCTAATCAGCTATTTCACAGGCTGATTTAGAAAGCCTGTGAAGTTTTTAGAGTGAACTGGGTTCAGGGGCCTCCTGACTTCAAAAGACATGAGCTTCCTGCTTTCACCTTTTTAGAATATGGATTTCAAAATTAATGATGACAAATTAAATGTTGGTATTTTGAAATACTTACTTTTTGGTCCATATAGAACCAACCACTACATTTGCGATAACTGTGAGTATGTTTTGCGTAGAACAACATCATTATATACCCTCATTCAGATTTCGGGAGTAGGCTAGACACGCTGCGGCAGGCTGAGGGGGTTTAGTTACCACTCCCGCCACAGCAGTTAGTACTTGGTGTACTACTCTGCCATGTGATATGCTCTAAGTTCCCTGACCGGACACGCTGCTTATTTAAACCAGAACTGCGTCTGCTGCTGCCGCGGGCATACAACTTCAACTTGTAGAAAAAAAAATCACTTTGAGTACTGTTGTACAGAGGTGGGAATATCTGAGAGGAAAAAAAAAAAAAGTTTCTTACATTTAGACAGCAAGTGACCCTGGTATGTGTGAGGGATATCAGCGGGACAGTGTGATAAGTAGATGTCACTGTTTATTTGCAAAGCGGATTCATCAGTAAGCTAGGCTGCCCTCATGCTGCCTAGTAATAAACCTTAGCTTCACCTTCATGATAACCTAGCAGAGAGAGAGAGATTTAAGCTTCATGCTCGCTCACTCCTTTTCAACCTCTGCTTCTTTGCTGTGATTGCCAAGAGGCGAACTTTCTGGTAGCACTTAGCAGGAATTCTTGTCAACTTTTACTATCCATTAGATACCAGAATGAGACTGAAGCCTGCCCGAGAACTGTCACACAGCAATGACTTATCAGTTCCAAAGGACCTGAATCATATTTTCACCAGTGACCCAGGACCAAAACTCTCCTCAGCCATGCAGTTCCCTATCTGCCATTTACAGGGGAAGGATGAAAGATGTTTTGCAGTTGTTTTTAGTGGTGACCTAACAACTTCCAGCAACCTCGGTGAGGGCAAGGCCAAGAGCAAGTGCTTTTGAGGACCCTACTTGAAATGCACACACAAATCGAAATGCAGTCCCCTCACAGAATACAAGGCTTATCACAGCTTCTCCACAAAGCTACTGTCATGTGCTTCCAGGCTCTTTAGCTAGCTATGCAGATGACCCTAACTGTTTATAGGTATTCCTAGATTAAGGGGAAAAAATACTGCTTAGACCATCCTATTAGCAAGGGAATCAAAAAAGAGCACAGACTAGCTACACTGGTATTCAGCAAGGAGGAGCAGTCTGCCATACCTAATGTTTCATTTTGGGGGGCAGGGTATATAAATACCATAGTATATCAATAGCAGGTAAATCAATTGATACAAAAATTAGATGTCATGTACAGCAACTTAGCTTTTATTGCTTTTCCAATATAGATCATCTTACGCTCTCTTCATTACCATTAAATAATACTTGGGAAGTAGAGCTATTTTACAGTTTCTCTATTTAAAAGGTGGACTTTCATTGTACAGATTTTTTGTTCTTGACAAGAGAGTCCAGAACATCTGTCTGTGTTTATTACTTTGAGTAGTAAAGCATTTAGGGAAAAAAATGCAGAAGACAATGCTTTAATCAAAACCAATAGCACTGAAATCCTAAGACAACGCCAGTAGGATGCTGATAAAGTTCCTCCGAGGCTTTTGACAGCTTCGTCCATGTTCAGACCAAGTGGCAATGGCTACAGATAACAAGGAGGCATTTCTGAAAGGCTTCTGGCATGGAACTGGCAATGCTTATGTGCCTCGTTTTTACTGCAGTAACTCGTCCCCTAATTTGAAATGGAGCATGTTTGTGTGTGCTGTGGGACAAGGGTGCCTTTTCGTGGCTTTCAGATAGACAGAAAACGGTGTCCTTTTCTGCTAAATGAGGATAATAGTTGTAGTGAGCTCCACTGGGCCCTGTTTTTCTGTCCTGGAGGTGGACAGGTGTCCTGTAAATGTTTTCTGTCCTAAGCACACCATTTTATCATATAGTTGGTGCCAACTTCTCTGGTACAGAGTAGGCCTAGACAGTCCAAGTATGCCAGACATGCACTATATTGGCTGCTTTTCCCTCAAAAGCTCAGTTGAACAATTATATCACATCCCTAAGTCAACCAGACCGCTCATCTCTGTGACGATACTTATGTAAGTTATTACTGAAAACACATGATTTCTGCACTGTGTCCCAAAATCAGGCAGTATTAAAGCACTCGGAGGTTAGGACAGTCTTGAAAAGAGGCTCCATACTTCAAAGCAGCGCTACCGAAAGAAAAAGTGCACTTTCTCTGGGGACATGTGGGCCTTGTGCTGTAGCAAGGGAAGAAAGGGGCCCACGCCGGGCACTGAAGTCACCTACCATGTCCTGTTCTCAGCTGATATGCTGATGTGACTCCAGGGGAAGAAGGCTGACGTACACCATTGCTCCTGGGGGACCCAGCCATCTCAGAGGAGCAGGTATGGCATCCAGCTCATCAGTTCCTATGCCAAGGTTTTTTGGCAACTAAAGATTTTTTGTCAGTAAGGGACCTTTTCACTGCAAAACAGTAAAGAGCCCTAAAAGAAGCAGCAGAACAACACTGGACGTGCTGTCTCCACACATTTCTGTTCTCACCCACACCCAATTAAGTGAGGTCAAAATAGTCCAGCAACATCAGAATCGCTGATAGTTGGCTCTGTGGACCGCTTACACTTTTTCTTGCCAAAATAAAAGTTAAAAGAAATTGATGTTAAGTAACTCTTGTTAACACAAATCATTAATTTATTGCACAGAGATCTTCTAGCTACGTAAAACTGGCTGATACCACAATCCTCTGCAAATTTTCCTTTCCAGTCTAGAAGGATTTGAATAAGAATAAACAGCGGGCACCAGCTGAAACTCATAACACTCTCAAGATGTTTTCTATGGTTTCACAGGAATATGGTCTCTATCCTAATTTAAAGTACTATGGCAATTATTAAAACTGTGACAAAGCTCACAGCATACCCATGGAGGGACCTGACACTAGTCCAGCTATCGGGTCTCCTAAAACAGTGCAACTCTGTAAATCTTTGTAATCCCATTATGGAAATGACAAGGGGGGAAAAAATCATCCCTCTGCTGAAGTCAATAACCATTTGTAGTGACAGCTTTTCAGCAGAGCCATCTTGTCTAGGCCTGGCAAGCAAAGAAGAGTTATAGGACAAGGATACATCATCCAAGAAAAGAGACTACACAGGTAACCGGAATGTACTGCACTCATTTTGCCACTTAAAGAGAAATCTGAGCTGTAACCTAAGGATTTTCAAGGACTAAAAATACATCGAGACTCACGACTGAAAGTTTCTATGTATGAGGCAACCTGTGAAACTTACTGAAATGCAAATCATGCTATTTGCACAGGATCTAACCATTTCGTCTTTTTATATGGATTTATCCTATGGTTGCTAATTCACCTACAGGCCATATGAAGAACAGGGCAATGTGCTGTACAGTGCAGACCAGAAAGACACAGATAAAATCACATTTAAATGTATTAGATCTCATTTGAAACCTCTTGAATACTTAACACATGCTTGAACCCATCTGTAAAACAATATTAATTTCTCCCTATTTTTCAGTGAAAAATTTATGAGCGCACTGAATGGTTAAAGACACGGGAACTGTGGATTCTCTTCTCAGACTTTTAGACCTGAAACCTCTTTTTTTTTTTTTCAGACTCTGTCCTGTAAAAGAAATACAGCATCAGGTACAGAGAAGAAACCAAATGTCTGCTGAAAATATAAAGAGCCATTTGGCCTGATTCTTTTGACTAATTTGCATGCAGCAATGTAAATCAGATGGATGTCCCACCCATGAGAACCAAAGAGGGCATTTTTTGAACTGTATGAGCAGCTCAAATGAGTTGCAAAGTGGTGAGGGAGAGGTGTGTGTAAAATGCTATTAGAAAAATAATGGGATTCGTGTGCCTACTCTACCTCAAAAGAAGAAAGCTCCTGTACTTCATTTCTTTGCCACTCTGAAGCAATCTCTGAACCCTTCCTGATGCTCTGATAGGTGGGAGCTGATCTCATTTAGTCATGTTAATTGTCAGAGCACTGACAATGCTGGCAGCTCTGACTCTGTGCACTGCCTTTGCATACCTGAAAATTTTCTCCAGGATAGTTGTAAAAATAATCTATTTCAGTTTAAGCTCATTCTTTCCTTTCTCTTTGAAAGTGATGCAGCCTAGTGAGATTCATTTCTCCCTCCCCACATCCTCAAAAGATTGTTGCTCCTTTGTTTTTATCTGATCTGGAAGAAAATCTACAAGTTCACATAAGCAAAGTGCACCCTCAGCTTTCAGTGCCAGCTATCTAAGCGTACCATGCTTAATATCTCAGCTGTGTGCCATACATACCCTATATGATGATGTATGCAAGAGTAGACAACTTTGTAACTCATCAGAAAGTGGCACAGATTGTACTTAGGATTAGTATATTACTTCATGACCTGGCTGGGTCTCTGATCCAATGAACACGTTGACATCATCTTTCCTCAGATTGCTGTCTCATCGTAGTGGTTCTTCTAAGAATGCTGTCTTGAGATCAGCAAGCAATTGTGTTTCTGTTGTCTCAGCACCAATCGCAGAAATACCACTTTTGAAATGAGAACAGTGAGCAGTAAGTCTAACACTGCTCTGCTAACTCCAAGGGCAATGGTACACAGTAGTGCCCACATTACTTGGAGATGGCATTTGGCTACAGGAGACTTCTTGCAGGCATATCTGGCATAGACACCACTTAACAAATCTAAGAGAAACTGTATTTTTTTTATTGCTCTTACCAATAACCTGTTGGTCAGTATCAAGGCTGTATATATGCTTGTACATACAGTATCCGTAAAAGACACATGGCAACCATCATAAACTTACCCAGAGCAGAAAAGGAAACAATCTATCTTGTAACAAATGAAATTTCATCACAGTTCATTTCTCACAGATATTCCATTTCCTTAGCTTCAACATTTGAAAGACATTAGGATCAACAGCATCTATCACCTGTGGCAAGACACTTCCATATGAATGACACCCTAGTAATGACACAGCTGGGTGTGGAATCTATTAGCACTTGCAATACAGAAACGAAACCATCAAGGGGGATTATCACTAAGCTGGGAATAGCTCTATGCTTCCCATCATAACACCAAGGTAATTTGTAATACAGGAAAACTGCATTACTGGGTTCTACTAACAAATGGCTCTACACACACATGCCTGTGCTGATACGGTATGTCATGTCAAGGAACATACAGAAACACAGTATTCTACTTCTCCACTGCCTGTCACATATATTACGTGTCACCTAACACATGCTTCACCATGTATCTGCTGGAAAGCCTAGTCTGATTTGTTTGTTCGCAAGCTACAGTTAGTCACTGTACGAAGTACATTCTGCTAAAAAGACTGATTGGGGAGAAAAAGACCAAACTATTTACATTTTGCTCCCTGTTGCAATCTGGGTCAAGAGGAGCTGTCTGGAGGAAGGGATGACAGTAAACCTTATTGAAGAGCAATTAAGAATACATGCCTTTGGAGATCCTTCTGGAGAAGAGGCCAGGCTAGGCTGTGAAAGGGAAGGAACCAATATGCAAGAAACCTCAAACATGAGTACAGGCTAAGACTACTCCTGGGAAATGCAGAGGGGACTGCTGGACACAGCTCCAGAAGTGCCTGGAAAAGTCATTGATAGACAAAAACTTCCCAAGGGATCAAAAGGTCTGCAAAGGTCTCTCCAAAGAGATGGCAGAATTTTTGCAGTCCAGAAACAAAATGAAAGTCGATAGACTAAAAAACAAAGATGGAGGAAAGGGCTCACTCTTTTGTCCTCAGTAAGGACAGAGCAGGCTACGGGTAACTTTGCCTGCAAGCCTTTTATTGAATCTGTCTCACCAAGAACATCTGAGTTTTCTCTGTTTAAAGAATTCTCCTGTTGCCATGTATCACTTTGGTTTTCTAATAAAATGCAGTTTTAAAGACTGAGAATCCTTTTGGACATTCTTACTTCCAAGAAACAGTTGGGCAGGACCACCTCCGTGTTCTGGCCATGCTGGGTCCTGTCAGAACTGGGATGGTTTATTCTGAGCAAGCTGAGATGAACTGAAGGAGACTCTGACCAAGATCACGTGGCTGTGTCTGTGCTTTGGCTCACTCCAAAGCACTCTCATTTTGAACACCGCAGCTCTCATGCTCTGGTACTAATGGAAATTTGCTTGAATAACACTATGTTGCTTCAACCCTTTTGAGGCCTAATCCAGTGCCCACTGAGATGAGATAATGCCCACTGATTTCAATGGGCTGTGAATTATATCCTTTATTTCCGACTTAAGAGCTCTTTTTATGTTCTTCCCTTTCTTTATCACAAGGTTTAAATCTGCGTTTTCCCCCAAATCACAAATTCTGCAGACAGTGCACATCCCTTGATTGGATCATACTCGTTCTGAAAAGCAGTACCCACAGCCAGCCGCTCAGGACACCCAGCCCGTCAGTCTTCATCACTCCTTCTGCACTACCTGTTTCATTAATAAAAACTGACATTTCACATTTCAGCTGTAACATACCTAACCAGCTATTTATTATACATACAGAATAGCAAATGTAGCATTCTCTGACTCCTGCTCTACAGTGTGGTCTTTCCTGACAATAAGATATTTTGCTATTCTTTCCAAACATGAATGTGCTGAACCATTTTTCACATCCTCTCAAGCATGCTAATAGCAAGTGGGCTTTATTAGTACGCAGAATTGAATTCTCAGGAAACATCAGCAGGTGACGTGATCAGTAATGTGTGATCAATGCTTCACCTTTTGCCCTTAATTTGATTAAGTACTATATAGCTGAACAGAGAGAGTAGTTTGTAAAAAAACCAGCAACAATACATGTAACAATACAGTAGCAATTCTCTGTTCCAGGGCATGTTTAGTAGTAGCATTCCCAAATCCATGTTGCTTTGATTACCAGGTTTCTGGGAACACACGCACAGATCCAGCAAAAAATACAACTACATTGCCCAGACTTCTGTTGTAGTAATAAAATGTGCACAGAATAAAAAGTCTGAAAAAACCTGTATCAAAACTGCAAAAACAGACCTCACAGGCAGTGAAATTTGACTCATGTTCAAAGTCAGCACAAATCTATGCCCATCCCGAGTCCTGCTTAACCTCCCAGGGCCGTAAATCAGTGGGTGCTCCTTGGACCCTGACTGGGGCTACATGAGGATGAACAGGATGGTGGTCATCCTTGAACCTTACAGTTCCTCTATCAGTGCCAAGGGTAGGAGATGTGCTGGAAGTACTTCACAGGTGGCTATAGCTTGGACCAGGGCTAAGGTGGCCACTGCCTTGAAGGCTGGCTGCTAACACAGGGCAGTGGCAAGATGCAGAGAGCAAAGCTCCTAACAGGACCAAATGCTACAGCCACAGAAATGGGCTGGGAGAAAGGAGGAATTATGGCAAGTCATGCTCTTGCCTTTAGCCAAATACAGCTTTTTAGTGGGGGCGTCTGTGTGACCTCACAATGGCAGGTTTGTCTCTATGCGTATTTTTTCTGACTGCCAGAGTTACCGCACAGTAAAACGTTAAGTTTGGCTTGGTTTCAACCCAAACCAAAGACCTTGGCATAGTTTCCAGGTCCACCCAAACCAGTAAATGAACTCAGGTCCCCTTGAAATTTGGCTGAGCACTTTGGTGGGGTTTTTTGGTTTTTTTTTTTGTTGGGTTTTTTGTGGGGGGGGAGAGGGGGCAGGTGTTTGTTTGTTTTTTTTTTTTTAAACATAGTCACTATACTACTCCGGGTGTCAGCGTCCCTAATTGCAATTGGCCTAATTGCTTCAAGTCACTCTACAGGCCTGAGCTGCCAAAGCAAACCCTTTCTGAACAACCCTCTTGTCCTGCAGCAGCTAGCAGTATGCATTTGCAAAATCCCAGAGTCCCTAAAGCCCACAATATTGTAAAAATGTAAAAATGTTAGCAAAGCTGCAATGACAAAGAAAAAACAGTTTTCAAAAAGGGATGCATGACCCCAAGTGTATTCAATGTCATTTAAAGAAAGAAAAGAAAATAAATCTACACTTCTATTCTTCAAATGTAATAAAAAGAACCAGGATTTTTACAAGACTTGCATTTAACCTCCAGGGTTCAGTATACGGGGCTCTGCAGCACTCCAGAGGCACACAAGTGTCCCAGGATAGTCACCCAGACCTCACTGCATGTCTGTGCTCACCTGCAGGAGAGCATGAGTTCAGGGACTGCCACATTTACTTGCTTTCCTGCCTGTCAAAATGATGCGAGCCTCTTTCTGCTGCCTTTCAAGTGCCATCATCCGAGTCTGTTGAATCAATTTCAACCAGTAAACTGCATTATGTGTTTGGACCCAGACACACTCGGGTTTTGTTTTCTCCATTCTTCTAAATCCATACACTGTATTTAAGCAGTAAGCTACACCAGGCAGTGGCGAATGAGCGATTACTCTACTCCTCAGGTGTCGTTATGCAGTACGAAGCTGGAGACCAGAGTACTCTACCATTTGGGAAGTGCAGTAATCCTGTAGAAATGCACAGAGTGCAATATCTTCTTCTAAACCAGAATTTATAATCATAAATACAAGAAGCAGGGAACACTTGATATGGGTGTAATGTCACTGTCAGCCAGTCAGAAATGCTACTCTTAAAAACTTTTTACAGTATAAAAAGAACTTCAGATGATTATGAGACCTGGTTTATTGTACAGAGTTTGTCAGTGGAACTCAAACCACTTTATTAATATAAACTAAAGCAGTCACATAGTGTCCCATTGACAGAAAGATCATCTAACAGTCCTGAAGCTGGAAAAAACAGTCCAGAGGAGAGGGGGGGGGGAAGAAAAAAAAAAAAAAAAAAGAAAAAAAAAGAATCTCCATGCTTCTAGAATAAGTCACTGACTGCCAGGAATAGATACTTATGCTCCTTTCCTTCTCCTCTACTCATCACAGTCCTATGACAACAATGGATATGCAAAACCACCATCAGTTTTCAGTCAGGATCCAGTTTGGTTTGACATCAGAGGTGACAGAGTGCATGCTGTTTTCAGAGAAACCCTGGCCTCTCAGCATGCAACTCAGGCCTATTGGCAGGCAACTGCTTGCAACAGCTTTGATGGTCTTCTGCACCATATGAAGCAAATTAAGCAAAACAGTTCTTCCCATTTTGTCTTTAAATGCTAAAGATGCCCCCTTGTGCAACCTATTTTATTAATGGAATAGCAGTAAAATTAATAAGCATTTATTTTGCAGCATTGGCTAACACTCACTGAACCAGGATGCCATTGTCTTAAGCACACTGTGTACACTTGAATATCTTTCATTATCCCAAGTACCTTCTAATCAGTAAAATTCAGAGAAAGAATAACAACTCAATTATTTGTCTAAATCCTTGTATTTTTAGCTATTACTACCAACAGTCCAATTCCAGTGCAAGAACCTTCTCTAGTTGTGTTGAAAGCGTAGCCCCAGCCTACAGGTGTCCTACGAATCCAGGAGACGCTTGTGAGAACAGGGCCTTTGGTCTACCTGATTTAGAGATGTGTCCAAAAGATGCTGTTGCTTATTTTGGCAGCCCAGGGCAGAGTGAGTCTGTTTAATTTAACAGAGTCCCTTGACACTCCTGCTACACAACAGAGAAGGAAATTTACCCCAGTAAACAATATTCAAAGTTGAGAGGCATGCTTTATCATTTTAACATTATGTCTTTTAACAGTCTCCTTGTCCTTAGTGGAAGGCAAAGATCCTGAATCTCTTCTCACTCTGTTTCCCAGCTCAGCTGTAGCCCTGCCAATATGTATAGGTTGAAGAGATGCTAATTTTCCTAAGTCCAAATTAGTACAGACAGTAATACAAGCACCTTGTCCTCATTCCCCTTTTCCCCCAAGATTACTAATAAAGAGTCAATTGCTTGGCTACTGATTGTACCACGTGCTCTAATTACTTGTTTAAATGATGGCAAACACATTAAACACGTATTAAACAGCATTTAAATCAGTGCTCTTTGAAGAGGGAAAGACAAGCATTGGAGGCATTTATTAATCACTAAATTAGTCCTAAATTTAGCATGACTTTTGAGAATTTTCATTTTGCAAAAATGTCATCCTGGTTAAAATAAAACCTCAGAACAGCTTTTAGAGCATTGAGCTCTAAACAGGTCAGTTTACAAGCCCTACAGCCCAGGGGATTTCCAAGGGGAAAGCTAATGTGAGAAGTATTGCCTACAATGAACTGAGAAAAACAGATTTCCCTGCCCCACGGGCTTACATGTAAGTACACAAATAAGTATCCAACGTAAACTGTTGTACTTATTTTTTCAAACGCCATGGTGAAATACATTGGTGCCACACAGTGTCACTACATCAAACATACCGATGTCACAGGATTAAAGCTTTGTCCCAAAGAGCCAAGAAAGCACAGTCAGACAACGAGCACATGTGTTTGCATAACCTCACCCGTGCGGGCAGGTGAGCTCACTCGCAGGAGCTCCGCCAGAAGCCGCTGACCCTTCTGCAGGAACCACACGCTGGAGTCACCAAAAGCCTGGGCCCATTCTTTCTGCGAGGGAGTTTCCCTCCACAGAGGAGATACAAGTAGCTTTTTTATCATGTCCTACTAATAGAGACGATAACCTGCAAATCACTCTTGAGAATGTACTAGTAGGAGTACCAACAAACTAAAATACCTTCTATTTGCACAGTGCCCTACAGATTCCTATCGTTACTGTCACTGCTGTGCCCTAAGACACGGAGAAAGTCTGTTCCCTATGATCACAAGACAAAGGTTGGTGCTAACGGGGTTTATGCCACCCACATTCCCACGCAGAGTGCTGAGCTTGGCCCAAGGGATTTTAGCTTTAATTTAATGCTAAATCCAAATCAAAGAATGATTGATTTGTAACATCTTGAGATCCGTCACCTTTGCTTTAATTAATATATACTACTTTGGGAGAATACAACATATATAATAATATACACTTCTAATCTTGTTATCAATTCCCGATACAGCAAAGCACATATACAATAAGGTGTGTTAGAAATATTGCAGCACATGTGCTAATTACTAAACTGTGTCAGCCATTTGTCAATTAGTGGGTTTTATTTTCTTGTGGGAAGGAAATTTCTAGAATACCGTAAGCACACACTCTCCCTCCCATTGTTCTCGGCTGATAGAGGTAGATTTGGATGAATGCTTTTTTCCTGTTGCCTCTTAACATTGCAAATCAAACTGCAATCAGAATAATGATGTGTCAGTGGTTGAAACCATAGCTGGTACTACATATTATCAAAGATTGTTCACACTAATCAACTAATAATGACATTGCTTCCTCCACCATGCTAAATAAAATTCCCCTGGTTATGCAACACAATTACTACTAATAACCATAGAAACCTTAGTGTGTTTAAGGAGACTGTTTCAGAGATTATCTGGAGACCTATTTTAGAATGAACTGGGAAGACAGATCTACCAGATGGAGATTATTCTTTAGTAATTAAGCAGACATTGTTCCTGTGGGCATATGGTATTTTCCAGTATCATGAAGTATTTTTCTTCTAATGATGCACCTGAATTAAAATGGTAGTTTTTATGCTGATGAAGAATATCTTAAATATTTAAACATTTTAATAAATGCATTACATTAATAACCATTCTTTAATCTCAGAAAGAAAACCATAGGAAATGATACTCAATAAAAAATCCAATTAAAATATTTACTGTTAAAGGAGGGATGATTAATACATATTTACTTTATGACAAAAATACATTGACTCCTCAAGACGGAGATACCTCCTGACTATTAATAAAGTTTTTTTAAAACTATGCTGGCACAAATGCTGGAAGTACTTTGCGCTCTCTAAGTCAGGAACTAAGTCACTCTGAAGGCTTTAGAAATTATTTGCTTATTGAGCTAAATTTCACCCAGATGCAGCAACATTTTTATACTGAGATGATGTGCTGGTTTTGGCTGGGAT
>NW_009229590.1:0-9199 GCF_000690835.1 Fulmarus glacialis
AGCATGACATCACATGGTATGAAATACCCTGGGCCAGCTGTTCCGGCTATGCTCCCACCCAGCCTCTTCCAGAGCATGGAAGCTGAATGTCCTTGACTAGCAGGGTACGTAGCAACAACTAAAACCATCAGTGTGTTATCAACATTCTTGTCATACTAAATCCAAAACACAGCACTAGGAAGAAATTTAACTCTATCCCAGCCGAAACCAGGACAGTAAGCTAGCAAAAAACAGCCCAGCTCCACAATACTGTCTACCTGCCATCACACACTGCTTGTTTTACTTTGAGTAGGTAAACCTAAGGGAGGGACTACAACAGGCAGGGAAAAAGCACAGACAATACAAATGTAACATATTTCTACTGGTACTGAGCCTGGCCAGAACATGAACTAGCCCAAAACAGGGCAGCGAATGCCTTGGGTCCAGACATCTTTTAGTGCATTCTGCACCGCACAGATCTTTTTCCACTTTAAACTAGATAACAAACCTGGGAAACTTTCTGCTGGCTGAAAGGGAGAAATAAAGCTTGCTCCCATGGCTTTTTTTCAAATTTCTCAAAGCTCTAGTAATGAACTGATTTTCCTTTAAGAAACGCTAGCATACCACTGCCTTGTGTCAATTTTCATGGGTCACCATGAAAACAAGGTGGGTGGCATGAAATTAAAAGAGTTTCTGTTAAGCTTGCAGCCTTTGAAATCTTTTAGGTCTGAGAGATGGCAACCTTCTTCACTTCCCCAACTCATGCTTCTGAGCCACAATATATTGCTGCACTGATAACACTCCCTTCATCCTGCCATTCTCAAGGGAGAGAAAAAGCCTTCTAAACCAACTCACTTGGCAACTGTATTTTGGCAAGCACAATGACCCAAGAAGCAAAATTAACGCTTAATAACAAACTTACTTTAATTAGCTTTAATAAAAGTAGTTACTGTTTAAGATTCTTACAGTTAAATTCAAATGTTGTGTCCTACCACTATTAAGCTTAATCAGAAAAGGTAAATGGAGATACCAGTACAGTAGTAACAAATAAATATGAAATATTTTCTTAAGAAAAGTCTCATTCTGCTATTTAAATCTTTTATCAGACATTTTCTAGTACCAATTTTCAGAGTTTATATTCTCTGCTCATATTTAATATTCCAGTAACAAAACTCATATTAACAACAAGAAAGTACTAATGCTATGATTAGTATTCTGAGGTAATGAAATAAAATCTACTCTGATAATACCTAATAATCTCTTAGATGTGATAAATCAGCCTGACAATAATAATATCAAACCGCAGCGTATGAATTCCAAAATTACTTCCTCAAAGTCTTTCAGAGCTCTGAATTTTTTTCCAAGTCTAACACAGGAGCAATGAAATGCTTTTGTGTTCTCTTACTCTAACTTGTAAATCAGTACTAGCATTTCCTAGACTGCATATTTTTATCCCATAGTATTTTTTAGTGTTCAGAAGCTCTACTTCTTTTTTTTTTTTTTTTTTTTTTTTTTAAGAGGTGCCTTAAATCTGTGGTCCTTTATTTTAGATCCTTTAATTCACTCAAATCACACTGCACTGCAGATGCAGCGTGTCATTAAAGATAAGACCTGGAATGGCACAGACTGACCATACAATAATGAGGCTCACAAAACAAGAGAAAGGGGAATGCTTTTGAGAACCTGGGGCATGTATTTTGGAGGACTAGTAATGGAGAATCAGGCTTTCCAGTGGAAATGAAGGCATATGTGGTGCAATAACTCTAGCCACCTGAACATACTTTTCTACTGCTTGAAACCCTTACATTTTAGCCAAAACACCTCAGAGAAAAAGACTTAGTCTTATTAAAAGTGACCATAATGGCTATATATGTCAGTGTGAACGACATTGAATTCACTGGTGGATAATCAAAACAGAGCTGAGAAATTGTCTCCCATGATAATTTTCTAACCGGAAGTGCCATGCCTGCACAACTGAAAAATTCTGTGGGAAACATTTAAATTTAACAGGAAAAAAAACCAAAATTATCTCCCTAGATGCAATGCTTCTGTTAATCTCCCTCTTTATTAAAATGACAGAAGTCTTCCAGAAGAGAGGAGAAACAGGAAGAAGCAAGGGGAAAAGCAGCGTGCCAGAAACAAGTTCCCTGGTTTCCAGTGCCCCTTACTTTCTGCTTCCTTGCCTCTCTCCCCTCTCCAGCTTTACAAAATTCAAAATGGGACAAGGGCTTCCAGAAAGCCAGCTAAGGTGCCAAAATCATGCTCTTTTTTTTGCTCTCCTAAAAACTGGATTCTCCAAGAAAGTCCCAGCCGCCCACTCACATACACAAGTAAAAGTAAGGCTTTGTTTTTTCCTCCTAATGTTTCATTCTGATTCATCATGTAAGCTATTTTAAAACCTTGACTATTTTTCGATAGGAAAAGATGTCTAATTCCCAGCCAGTTTAAGGTAGAAAGCTGCCAGCTCTTCTGAAGTTGAACACCAGATTTAGGAAATGTAGACAGTGTGTGAAATTCACCCCAGTGCTGGAGGCATTTCAGAGGCCTGTTCAACATCTCCTCCTCTGTAAAACAGTGGGAGACCCACAGCACCAGAGCTCCCTGAATCCCCTTTGCTCCCCAGCTCATCAGCAGCTGCCATCAGACTGTGCACCACAGAGCAAACAAGCAGGATGGGAGCGAGGAGCCAGCCAAGGAAGAGCTGGTAGGATCTGGTAGCCATAAAATGAAACAATTAACTTTCATGGACTAAAGTTAGCTTGTGCATCAGTGCGTCCCAGCAGACGTAGATGCATAATACAGACCTACCAAATTCCATACACATCTTCCACAAGAGGCGCTTAAAGGAGCTTGTGTCTTGCACACAACTTGGCCTATCAGTAATTGCACTTTGAATATTTTATTCATCACTGACACACAAATAAAAGATAGGTATGATGCGGCACATTCTTCTTTATAATTACTTGGAAATCAAAACGTTGGGCTAGGACTAAGCTGTCCTCTAAACACATCCAAGTGTTGGATTAGTCGGTAAAATGAGAATCACACTTTCAATAACTATGGAGCATGTGTGAACAAGCGGATACATTCCCATGGCTTTGAGTGATGGTGGTTTTACCACTTCCTTTTACTCTGTAATTTCATATTTTAAACATGAGAAAAATAAACCTTAAATACAAAGCATTTGCTTTTAAGCAAATCCTGCCTTATTTTAATGGCTTATGGTCAACATTATCACATAACACAGTGCCATTTACGGTGGGAGGTTGAGAAGAACAACTCCCCCTGCAACTCCGGTAAGCACCCACAGTTATCGGTGATTATTCTGCTATTTAACATCACTTATGTGACTGACCAACTGCTCCAATGGCAGAAATAATTCGTTTCAAAAATCAGACACAGTTTGCTGCCATTAAGCTACTTGTAAATCTCCGTGGGATTACATGGAATGAAAGAGACCATATAAATGTAAAATGTCATTATGTATCACAAATTCGGTATCTTACGTACATTACGTTTCACTACTGAAGCACAGGAATACACTTGTCCTCATAAGATCTAAAGGACCAGTTCTTTGCTTGGTTATTCCAATTACACACCCATATACCTCCACTGAAAGCAACTGAATTACAGAAAAGTACCAATGAAGTTTAAAAAAGAAAACATGTTGAGAACGGGAATTTGAGAGCCTCAAGCAAACTGCAAATCAACTCCTGCATGGTATATATTGGCCAAGCTCCACTGTGATTAGTATAGACAATTTACACCAACTGCCAATCTGCTTCGTGAAAATTAAGGACAGAAACCTAAACATATTCTGGAAATCTTGGCATTGTCAGGCTAAATATGTACACATGCCTGACTCTTTTCTCTCATCCAGTAGAGGATGCAGCTTGTTAAGAGTTTTTCCAGCAAAATATATATGTTTAATTTATGTGATTAATTTCTGTGTTAATGAAGGCTGAAGGCCCAAGAAGGCTGAATGCATCTATTTATCCAGGGGCCGGATAAAAATTGCTGCTCAACTAGCCAGTCCGACCCTAATATGGAAAGCCCCAGCCTTATTCAGGGTGAGAGGACAATTAAATTTTTATGCTCATTTAATCCTGTGCTCTTTCAGAGCAAAGGCTGACAATTGTGCCCAATTTTTCCAAATGTTTGCTGTTACATAACCTTGACGAACCCACCAAACTCAATTTGCGCAGGGCCTGTTGACAAAAATCCGATCACAACAATATTCTGACGCTCTCTGGGGTTAAATCCTGGATTTAGAGGTTACAGGAAAAGAAAAGCCCAGCACTCTAAACGAGTGCTTTATTAGTTCCTACCTGCAGCAACTAAATTCATATTACTGTGTATATCTAGTCAACAAATTGCTTCTATACGAAAGGAAATGCTTTTAAAAGCCTTTCTGTTCTGAAGAGCTATCTGTAAGGCTGGTAACGTTTTGCTCTGATACTTAGAAAAATTGATTCTTTCAACAAGTTAAATAATTTTAATTTTTTTCCCTTTTCATGCTCCAGTCTGTCACCTGGTCACTTCCTCTAAGAGAGATTCATTTAGGGGAGCTGTATTGTATTATTATCTGTGCTTTTGCGGTTTAGTGCAGAGTCAGTTTATCTTATTACTGTTATGTTCTTCAAGAGAGATTCATTTAAGTGTGACCTAGTCTATTATTCTAAGTGCCTCTAGCATCTCTATTGGGCATTTAAGAGTTGTAGAACTCTCTAATTTATTTAAGCAGGGCACTTTAAAGCAGTATCTCAGTAATTTTCATTGAGTTTAAGGAGCCCTTCTATGTTTTCAAAATGCTTGAAGTTCTTCTGCTCTTCTAAGGACTGCAAATATTTGAACAACAAATAAAAATGTTTAAAAAAAGAAAGTTCAAGACAGACATGGAGGCAGTGAGAGGCCCAGAGAGAAAACAGAAATGAGTGCAAGGGGATTTTTTTTCTACATGGAAAACCCTACCAAGAAAAGCCTCGCCAACACTTTGGTCAGCAAAGCAAAAACTGGTCATTCCCCCAAAATATTAGTTCATAATGTATTTCTCTTGAATCTAGGATTTTCAAATTGCCCTCACATATCCTTTGTAATAAGTCAGAACAAATAAATTAGCACAAGGAAATACTTGCAAGCAACTTTTACAAACACCGCAACAAACGTTTTCTCTATGAAACACCACTAGGGATGACAGGGATGTTATCAGCTAGAAAGAGGACTCAAAGGAAGCAAAGTCACAGTTCTGTACAGAGAATACTGGAAAAATAAGACATATGAGTCTGATCTCAAGTACACCAAGGTCAGGGAAAGATTTACACTGACCAGGCTTAGTGTGAACACCGTGGTTCTGCAGTTCTTTCTAACACAAACCTCTTCCTCCATAACTTTTTACATAGGAAAACATGGGGCTGTGAAAACCAAACCTAGAAAGATATTTAATTAAGATAAAAAATGAAATAAGCAAATAAAGAGCAGATTCTTAAAGTAAATAAATAGATAAATGAATAACAGTCAGAGAAAAGCCTATTACGAACAAGTAACACAGCCTGGGGGAGTGAACCAGGAAAGCCAGATAAGAAACAGTGCCCTCCCACTGGCAGGGGAGGGAAGGTAAGTCCACGTTACACAAGGCAACGCATGTTTAGTCCAGATCCTTATACTCCTCTCCTCCTCTGGACCAGTTAGCGCAGCTGGAGTACCAGGTCAGCTTCCAATGCCTACAGCTTTAATTTTTATTTTTGATACTGCTGCATACCATACAGCTTGCCCTTAGGTTGATATAGTGCTCCTGACTGTTTGTTGTGCACCTCTCAGTGAGGGCACTAAGAACTGCCTATGCAAACTAAGGACAAGGCTCCAAGTAATTTAGGGTAATAAACTTAATGAAGATTGCCCTTCCTTTCCCATATCGCCAGGAATGTACTTAGCCAGTGGGCATTTGTCAATTTTCAACTGATTTTTTGCAGGATTTGGCTTGGATCTTTTTCTCAGCTTCTTATAATTTATTATACATGATGAAAGACAAAGAAATACACAGTTTGATTTTACTTTTGGAGGGGGAATCCTAAGACTGACAGCTCCTAGGACACCAAACACACCAGCTGTTCTTTTATTCTCCAGTTCTTCACAGTAATGACAGTCTCAGCTCTTGCTGCCAAGCCTCTTTGGAAAACATTTTAAAAATAAATCTAGCACACATGAAAACATGCCAGAACAGCCACCTTCTCAACAAAGATTCTCCACGAACAGAAGATACAAGGGCTGGTGGGTAGTTGGGCTTCATTCTGGCAAACCAGAAAACTTACTAAAAATTAGAGTGTTCAGCAAGCCAAGAAAAAAACGATCCCACCCCCACCCCCAACTAATAGCTCCTGATGAATTCCCTGGAAGTCAAAACCAAACAAATCTGAATTAAACTGAAGATACCAGTTCTAGCCAGGGAAGATTATTAACCATGGTCAGAGTAGCCAACCACAAGACCTATTCAAGAAGATTAAACATTGGAACGTGTCAGCATGGGAAGCAGTAGATTCATCTCTGATTTTACAGGTCAAAATATCATGCACAATGTTTTGACTAAAACGGAAGTTATTGGTCCCAAATCAGATCCTTTGCAAGCATTTATAAAGGATATTGAATTAGGTGAACTCTTGATCTCTTCTTTGAAAGCCATTTCTCTGTACATCTGTGCATGAAAGACTTTGGAACATAAATTTTAGTCTCCTTCTTTTCAGCCAGTTCCTGGGAATTCATCCGTAATAGACAATTTATTATACTCACTTACAAGTTTAAATCTTCAAATGCTTAAAAGTCTTTTTTGGCCAAACTTCACCTACTCAGGGTTTTTGAGTTCTTTCCTCATAAACAAACCCCTTCAGATCCTGGCCATCTTTTGAGGCATTGCTCCAGATTTGCTTAAGTATTTTGCCATTCTCCTGGGTAGTCTTCTGTTTCTTCAGAACAGAATAAACCAGGCAAGCTCTCTGCAGCTCTCTTGAAGACAGCAGTATTTCTACCCACTGATAATTCAACAAACAGACACTTCCACTCAACATTCAGCAAGTTTAAATTTGTCTCCCTTACTCGCCCAATATTTTTTCTTCGTAGGTATTCCCAACCCCATATATAACTATCTAGAAAATGTTTTTCCCCACAGGTCTTCTGTATTTTCAAAGGTTTCCTCTCATTTTACTGCTTTGCCACAGTTGAAGGAATCACTAACACCTATAAATAGTAGAAGAAAAGAGCTGGTTGTTCTCTTTGCTAGTTTGCAATGCTGTGAACTGACATGAGAATGCAGAGCCTCAAAGCTCTCTTGGCAGGTAAATGAAGGAGGATGCGATCTTACCCAGGAATTTTTAATTGCACTGGAAAAGCCATGGCTTGGCCTAGGTATTACACTGTGGTTGGTCTCAGGAGACATGAATGGGTTAAGTTTATAAAGCACTTCATTTTCCAGCCACAGCTATGGTACCTTAGGTAATTACTGCAGCTTAAGCTAGACCACACCTTAGATAAACCTGTAATGCTGGCGTTTTCTGCAAACATTTTCTTTACTGCAAGCTGTGGCTTGCCTCTCACATATATTTGCTCTCCATTTCCAACTTGGTTTTTCCTTAGCTAGTTTGTACTCAGTTGAGCCAACAAATCATAATTTGTTGATTTAGTTCCATACCTCTTCGGTCTTTGCGTGACACAACCGTACCAGTTATGCGGTAACTACCACTGTGGGGGCCTGATGACTCACTTTTTGTGCTACATGGAAAAGACCGGGGATGAAAGAGGAGGAGGAAATAGTTTCATAGAGGAACATTTTGTTTTTCTTAAAGGTGAAAGAGGCCAACTTGATTACAGCTAGTGCTAAGAAAGTGAATTCAGTTCTGGTGATAAATGGACATATTCGAGGCTCTCCAGTGAACATTTTCAGCATACTTCAGAAATGTTGGTGTTAATTTTTTGTCAGACTTCGTGGAAAGAAAACATCTCAGTATAGGCAGCTGAGGGCTCTGCAAACAGCAGTAACTATGGAGAAGATTTTCTGTGACCAGTTTGGCTATAGGTCTTTGTCATCACCCCTGCTAGGGCTGCCATCCCTGCAGACCAACCAGTGCTGTAGCACACAGGAGCACTTCCACTCAGGGCAATCTTCAGATAGGCAGAGATCTGCTGGACTTGTCTCCACCAACCCAGCTCAGTCTGGAGGAAGTGTCTTAGGGATGATGTACAGAATCACCCCACGACTTCTGCCAGAGGGAGGAGCAGTTGCAGATGAAAAGCTCTTTTCCTCACAGGGCCAGGCCTGGAAAAGGATCTCTGTCCACAGCATCAGGCTTTCTACAGGCTGATGATATATGCACTACACAATATTACTTGCAGCAACAATCACTAATCTGATAACTCCAGATTTCTGAGTACCTTCCAGCAAAGCAAAACAAGGTAATCTTCGTACTACCTGACATTTGCCCTTAGAAACAAGCCTTTATGAGAGCCAAAAGCATCTATTAAAAGCCAAGGAAAGAACAAGATTAAAGGATAAGATTTTTAAAAATACATAGTATTGGCCTAATATTTCACCCAAAGAAAGCAATCACTGACTTCAATTAGAGCAGAATTTGGCTAATGCTGACCACACTCGGGCATCACAGCTTGGACACAGATGACTAAAAGACCAATTTTTTTTTTTTTTTTTTTTTAAATAATAATCATATCACTTGATTTTAGTAAAGCTCACGTTTGAAAACAAAATGAGTAGCATAACCTTAACCTTAGTGTTTTAAAAAAGTCACACTGAATAAGTCTTCACCCAGTAAAGAAATAGATTTGTAAATCAAGAGAAAATAAGATCACCATAGTTGAGATCTAAATAGTCATATGAGTCAAAAGATTCATGATCCTTTAGTCTTTGAGCTTGAGTTTGGACACCTGGACCTAAAAAGCCAAACAAATCTAATTTTCCAAAATTTTGAACTTTCAAAGAAAAAATTGACATAGAAGCAGTTAGTCAAATCTTAATGTGCTAAAAGGAGGACGTGTGTTTGTGGATAAGAGTCTGAGCTCGTGGAGACTTCATGTTTATGTTGCCCAAAACTCAGACACTTTCCTAGGTGATTTGTATGCAATGACTTGGCATTTGATTTTAAGATACGCATTGTTTGACATGTGGCATTAAGTGCAATAAGCATAACAAGAAGAATAAATAACAACCTTAACAGCAGGA
>NW_009229590.1:9230-17771 GCF_000690835.1 Fulmarus glacialis
TATCAGCACAGACTTAGTATATTAGATACTGTAAATACCTGGTGCAAATAAGATAATACATCTCGGTTAAGCTGCAGATGTGTATTACACTTTGTGGAACCATTACGATACATCTTTGACTGCCTTCTCTGCCCTTTGTTCACTCATTTATGTCCCTTGAGACTACTATTAGCATGTCAAGTTCCTGAAAATCTTCCCCAAGAAAGTGATGCTAAAAAGCAAAAAAATCGCTTCAGAAATGGTGGTGGTGGGAGAGAGGGGTTCCTTCCAAACATCACATTTTCTACAAGAATTAAACTTGCCTATAGCATCTTTCCTGGCAATCCTTAGTCCCCATTTCAGAAAAATTTTTTTCATTTAGAGGACTACCACTAAAGGGCAAGAAATTGGAACAATATGCTACCAGGAATGGGAGATTCCCTCTTTCAGTGGGACCACAGACTTGGCTAGATTGTGGGATGCTAAGATTTAAAGCTATGATATTTTCATCTCTACAATAGCTATTCTAAGCTGCTTGCAGACAGTTTAAACAAACAAACCCTGAGACTTCCTCACTTATGCTACAGCAAGCAAGGCACATGACTCTGCAGGTGGAGGAATTTGAAAAGCATACTAATATTTTTTTCAAAGTTCTCAAACGTTCTAAAACACGTTCTCTTTCAGCATGCAGAGAGCAATATAGGCTGTTACGTTACGAAAGATTTTTCAGCACAGATTAAAGATCGCAAAGCCAGTTAGTGGCTCCTAACTAATACAAAAACTTATAAGGTACTCACACTGTAATTTATTTCTAGGCACACAAGACTGCATATTCTCAAATGCAGATTCACAAATGTGAAAAAAACTGCATCACTGTATTGTTTTAATTCTTCCAGTTTAACTGGCCTTGCATAGTGCTTTGAAGTAAGGCCAGTTATTTTATATATTAACTACTTATTACATTATCATCATTTCAGAAGAAGATTATCTATATGAAGGATAACTCTGAACCCCAGCAGTTTCACGTACAACAGATACACATGATGTTCTTGATTGAAAGAATTAGCATTTGCATGGCCTAAAATTCCATGGAAATAAAAACAGATAACCCAGAAGCTTTGTGCTGACTATATATCTAAGTAATATCACTTGAATCCTGTTAAAGATTAAGCTATTATTAATTGCTAAGCGAAGCAGATATTTCAATTTAAGTTACAAATAACTTGAACCCATCAAGAAGCTCAAGATCTACTTTTTATGATGACAGCCCAAAGCCTCTGCAGAGTCTTCCGCAAACCTTTTATTTTCATCTCTTGCATACAATATTAACTGGACAATAGGAGATGACTGCAAAAACATACTTGGAAGTACTGGAACATGCTCCATTTCCAGCTTAGAACTTCACTCCAAGTATCAAAGATGAGCCATAAAGAGGTATGAATTGGATTAATATATTCTTCAATACAATTTTTCATATATTTATACACAGACACACAGCAAAATGCATTCCTTTCCCATTGCAGATAGATAGGTATAAGGGAGGTATGCAAGTAACTAATCTGTTCTTTAGGCTAAAATAACTTGGGATCGGTTCAGATCCTATGTCCAACAACTAAACAACACAGTTTAAAGAGATTTCATAAGCAATAAGAGGCACAATAAAGGAGTCTTTCTGGGGCTAAACTCAAATAGTTGTAATTCACTGATAGCAGGGGAAAGTAATTTTGTAGTAGAATGAATACAGCAACATGGGGTGCTAAATTGCATTTTGAGTTTCATCAGTGGCAACTGTGACAAAGCTTGATCTTATTGATAAAATAATTCCTTTTACCAGCAACCTGCATTGCACCACACCATTAACTCATACTCACCCAGTTGTAGATGTTTTCTGGATACATGCTATTCTAATACACAAACACATCCACAGATTCCTATTACTGTACTCAAACTAGCAATCAGAATAGGGCCAACTTCATTTATTGATTCTCAAATACACCCAAATTAAAACGTTTCTAACATGAATTTTAACAGGACCCCATATATTTTCCTCTGTCAGTTTTGTACCTTTCTCTTTCAGAACTAAGTTGTACACAAACAAATCTGTGCGTGATGACCAAATGCATGTATTTGTTACCATGAAACTTTAGCATGCACTGAAAGATGAACCTTCACTACATTGTGCAAAGATATGACATCATAACTAGGCAGGTAAAGACATGGTCAACTAAAAAAAAAAACCGAAACCAAACCACACTTAAACCTGACATTTCCCTACCTTCTGTCCTCTAGCACATGTTTATTTTCTTAAAGTTCATAAAGACTATTAGAGGAAGTAAATTAATACCTTCAAATGTCCACTGGCTCAAAGTACTATCTACTTGTGCCCTCACTAATATATGTGGGTTTGTTCCTGCAGTACAAACAACTAGCTCCACCCAGCCAACAATAGCACAAAAGTAATGGGAAGAACAACTGGAAGTTATCAATGTTTTATATATACAGTACAGCAGTCTCACAAAAGAAAACGTGCATGGCACTCTGGCTGTATATTTATTCCCAAGTACAAACTTCAGCATTTAATGTTGTCAATAGCCAAAACATTTCACAATACAGAAGAGCAGTTCTTCAGTTGTGGATGCCTGTTTCACAATAAACATACACCTTCATCAGATTTAATCTCCCGCTAGTGGTTTACCACAGAGTTTAAATGCTCCTGCAGAGCCAACAGTTCAGTTTGTAGCAGGTGTACCATGGAGAAACCTTTCCCTTCGCAAAAATTAAATGGCAAAAGCACCATTTTATCAAGAGGAAGCATGTGCAGGAACAGCACCTCTTCCTCCCTTGACGGTGCCCATGCAACTCCACCTTGACACAGAAATGCCACTTCTGAGAAATAAGCGGTGCACTCAGTTGTTGTTTTTCCAAAATCTGAAGAAAGTGGCATATTGTCAGTTCTTGCTGAATTTTAGTTGTGCAATCCTTTTCCACTGGATCAGCAGGGCTAAATTTGAAGTCCAGACAGAAGGGACTGGCCAGCTCAAATTCAAAGATGGCAAATAAGGAACATCCAAGCATTCAAAGGACCCCATGACCTGGATCCAGCATGATTTCCCAGGGCTTCCTGCGGAAGAACTGAAGCTCTCAAAATGGCTTGCTACTCAAATCTCAATCTGCTCTTTACTGAAAATAAAGCTTACACTGAATAGCTGTTGAGTTCCAACACCTCCCAGAACTTCGATTGAATAGACCAGCCCTTTGCAGGGAAGGGAAACAGGGAAAACCATCATCTTTAAAATCTCCATAGATATTTTGAATCTGCATTTTGACCTTTAACTGGATGCATTCCTTGGAACCCTGCAAAACACACACCACATATGCAGAGCCCATAAGTGCCCCAACACGAAAATGTGGATATACTGTTACGTCTAAAACTGCTTGAGCTCCCCATTTCTTTAATCCTCAGATAAAAATTCTCTGGTTAAAACTGTGACCAGTCACTGCAAGGAACATACTCCAGCATTTTTCAATATACAGCATACTGGACTCTGGTCACACTCACAATGCCGTCTGAGGGTATTAACTTCATCAGTCTGCTCCTGCTGATGCCTTTGCATTCTCTAAGGCTGGAGATGCAGTCATTGTTGATGAATCAAGGAGCTTGCTTTGAATTTCCACATGCTAAAAGGAGGAAAATCAATCTCAAATTCAATGCTCTCTCCCCCACCTCCTTCCAAATGGAAAAAACTGCTCCCGAAGGTCATGACGGCACTACCCTCCGAATCTTACAAGAAAGACATTAGAGCAGAACACGATCCTGCACTCTGTCATTACTGGGGGATATTGGAAAGAGGACAAAGGAACGTGCACACATAAGTGGAGAGCGGGCTTTTTTTCTTGTATTGGCCACATTCAACTTGTTTGTTCAAGAAAAAAAAAAAGAAAGAGTGGAACAAGACATGCATGCCTGATACTGTTAGTGCTTAATACGCTGGAAAAATTGTTTAGGAACAGTTCATCCTTAAAATTACACTGTAAAACCATCAGTCATTGAGATCTTAGGTTATCTGTTGCATATATGTTTCTTGTAGTCCACCATACTTAAATACACTTATTTTTATTGTTTTTTTAGCTTGACTTTCATGCTTTTGATCTGGATGACTCACTGAAGTTTTCCTCCCTTTACTGGCACTGCTGGGCCAGTGATATTGCATAGATCTAGCGCTACTGTTGTCTTGAGAATATCAGCTGTGTGAGAGACCTTTCCATGAGGACCAGAGGCAGTCTGCCTGTGAGGGCAACTTATGGCCCAATCCTGTTCACCAGTAAGTATCCTACCCACTTAACATCTCAATTCTCAAACAGCACTGAACTGAAGAGGGCAGCAGCATTAGAAAGCAGTCTGCCCAATGACAGCATGCCACAGATACTTTGCTAGATCTGCTATGGGTACTACATGAATTAATACATTATGTATTCTTTCAGTTGAGAGGGCAGAGAAACTTTGTGATCTAATTAGTAAATGTGTCACATATCTCATGTCTTTTAGCTGGATGGCTGCACTGGGGAATATCCCAATTCCTCTATATATGTCTTTTTGTTTGTTTGTTTGTTTTGTTTTTTTTTTTTGAGGAAGCTGTGTCTGGGGTTTTAAATATACTTGCCACAGAAGGGATATTCAAATAAAGCAGTCTATCACCAGCACTTACATTTTCTTAGACCACAAATTAAATTTTTAAAATTAGGTTTTAAATACTTCATTGAAGTTTCTACTTTTTTTTATGCACTCTGATGATTCCAGAATAAAAGTGGTACATGAGGAAGCCAAAAACATTTGGTGTTGACATTTGTTTTAAATAACCCAGCCTTGTGTACCAAGGAACATTAGCCTGGAGTGGAATTGGATCATGAGCTCCAGTTTAGTATCGGCAGCTGCAGTCCAGTGCTGTCACAGCAACAACATCATATATTTCTCACTTTGATAGTAACAAATCTTCCAATTTCCAGTCTAAATTTATTCATGGACAGTGTTTCAAAAAGAAATGCAATAAAGTATTGTGCTGTGACTTACGCCTTTTGTGTTACTTAGATTATAGAAACAATGAAATATGTCATAAATGTCATCCGGATTTATTTTGGTGTGCTGCTGAACTACATTCAATGGTTGACTCGTCTAATTTAAGTTTGAAGCGCCTGCTAATTCATGTCTAGATTGCAGCTGAACAGGAGCCAAAGTTCATTCTGCTTTGGTTTTCTGCAAAATTTAAATCAAGCAAAATGCTTAGCATTTTTCTGTTATTCTTATTCCGGGAGCAACTTAGACAGTACCAGAGAAATCTGTGAAATCTGTGTCAGCACATGTGGGCTTGTGTATAAAAAGCCAGGAAGCTCAAAGAAGCTCCAGGCTGACAATGGCCAACCTTTGTGCATAAGGTAGCTTAAGCTCCAAGATGCTTCTTCCTACTTTGCAAATCTGACCCCTCTCAAAGAGAGGAGGCCTACGGTGCTAGGGAAACTGCACAGGGATTTCTGTTGCAAGGATAAAAGAGGAAATTACTCTCTAGTTTTTAATGGGGCCAGTCTACAGCTTTTGCATGGCTTCACACAGAGGAAACCCTCACTGCAAGGAATGGGAGTGAGCTACCTTAAGGCAGGAAAATCTTTGCTACTTGAGTCATAGCCACTGCAGGTTTTGCAGCTGCTCTGAATCAGTCTGTAGTCAAATTGGCATAATGTACCATCTTGTGAGCTCCCTTAGCAGCCTAAGCACCAAGGCCTGGTGCACCTTGGAGGCTGTGTGCGCTGGAGAGTTGGCCAGGTTTGCATCAAGTAAGAAAAGAGCCACCACCTCCACAGCCACCATGTACAACAGCGCTCAAACTGCTGCACTGAAGTGGCTGGCAGGGGTTGTACCAGCTTTAATAGACAAAAACTCCAGAAAAATACATATTGTCTTGGGTATGTTACAATGTCTTGCAATACACGTGCTAGGATTACAAGTTAAAAGGTGATTCTTTTAAAGCAATACTGGCATAACGGTGTCCCACTATATGCGCATAAGCATATACCATAATAATCTAGAGAAAAAACAGCATATATGTCAGGAGGCTACAAATAGTAGAGCAGGCTGAGTTTCCCTAGTTGAAAAAAAGGCAGAAAACCAGGTGCAGACAAAATTCTGCAGGGCCTGAAGGACAAATCAGGAACACATGTCAGAAGCATTAGGAAACGTCAATGAATACAGAAGAATACATTGAAGAATGACAAATCACTTCTGTAGCACTTTAACAGTGTGCTAAACTCAGCAAAAATCTTTTCATTGATTTCAGAATTTATAATTTCACAACACCCAAGTTTTATCATGTATTGAGACTGGTACCTCAGAAATTTAAATCAAAACATGTCTCCAAATCCCAGGTAAATCTCAATTTTGCTGAGTATGCTGAATTTATGATGTAAATTATCTTATTTCCCCTGTGTACTGAGACAGATTTGCTCAATAAATTCTGAAATATGCACTTCAGAGTCTCCTATCTAAATTGCATCTTGAAGACTATGATTGCCAGAAGAGTCCTCCTAGCCTTTACCTGTCTTTTAAAGCCTTAAGAGAACGTACCTGATGTTACGTGTCTCTTTCATTCTTTATACTATCATTTACTGTGATGTTTATGAAAGGGAGATTGTCAACAGGATCCAAGCATCTGTCTGCTCTCACCAACGCCAGAGGTAAAATCTCCAGGAGCAGTTAGGCGATCACTGGGCATGTTCAGAAATCATTTGTGCAATATATACCATAATGAGACCTCAGCTTGGTCAGGCAGAGAAGTGATACTATAGCATGAACAACAAATTCCTGGCTATATGCGCTCTGGTCATAATCTCAAGTGAATTTAAATAGTCTAAGGATTAGTGCCTTTTCTGAGAAACAATTCTCCTGCATTGCCACACACTGAACCTGTACCAGGTCATCTATGTGACAGCTTCAAGGATAGCCCTTACCCCTGGAGAAGTGTGTTCCTTGTCATACACCAATTAAACTACATCAGAATTTACAATCATGACTCCAAATGATGTCTCCTTTCAGTCAAGCTATGTGGAGTAGATATATGTGAGGATGGTGTAAAGGACATAATGCCATGCTTCGTCAAAATTGCATCTGCCTTGTTTAACTCAGGAATATAAAATTGAACTAATTCACACAAAAGAGAAAATTCCCTGAAAATACAGGAGGGAAGCTATCAGCTGTGTCCAATACCCTACTTCTACTTGCCCCCCACATTCCTCAGACATGGTAAGAAACTTCACTGTGTGGGAAAAGCAATTTTTCCCACCACTTTCCCACAATTTTTTGGCAGCTAATTATTTTGTCTTACTCTGCTTGTGCATGTGGGCTCAGAATTGTATGCAAAGCCAGGACAGAGAAGCTGCAAACAGAACTTTTTTCTACTCTCCCAGGTACAGGACCCTTGTCATTTGTTACCCTCTAAATTATCTACAATTATTTTGTTTAGCAGGCTAATATGGGAACTGTTTAATATGACAGAAGGAAGAATTTAACTGAATTGTGCTTTGTATCACACATTAGCAATCAGCACGTTAATAAGTCTGGAAGATTGATATCAGTTTGAGAGGCAAAACCTACACAAAACAATTAATTAAGAAAGTTAAAACAAATGAACTGCTCAGGATGGAATCGGATCCATGAGACGAGATGGTAAAAGCCCAGAAGGAAATACTCTAATTGAAAACAGCAGTAGAAGGCACACAGTACAGTTAAACATTATCTTATCAGAAAATTAGCAAAATGTAATTTTTTTTATTGGATTTTTACAGATGTTATTTTTAACCACATCAAAAAACTCCACCTCATGGCTATTGGCACAAATTGTCATAATTACTATAATTTGAAGTCTGAGCTGCGGAGTGACTATCAGATAACAATCTCGTCCTCCTTATGCTGTATTAGGAAAGCAGCCGGGAGACATATCTTCTCATGTTTTTTTGTACTAGGTTTGGACTTCATTTGTGTCTATTATCCAATATCATTCTTGAGAATACTAAAGAATAAATTCTCTTCCCCTACCTGAAACACTGGAGAAAATCAGGAGGTTAACATTGAGAGAGGTAAAGTCGACTTTAATTAACATACCAATTACCTCCCATTTGCAAGCAAATTGTTTTATTTCCTTCCATATGCTCCCTGGGGAAGTCTATCTTTTTTTTTTTTTTTTTTTCCATACGTAGTCATTGACTTTGGGAAGAAAAATCAAGCTCTGTGCTCCCAAATTGAAAGAGAACCAGAAGAAAAATAGTTAGCGTTGTAGTCCATGTCTCAGGAACCCCATGCTGTGGGGTTAGTAACACTTTCTAGACTTGCAGATTGGTGTGAAAGTGCTTTACAGATTGTGAATTCCACAGTAGTGGGAAATTAGCTATCTGTTTTGACTGATCTTTCCAATATCCCAAATCTCTAAAACACACACATGTTGAAGACTGTTTCCTTCCTTGAAAGGAATATTTGGGGAAGTTAAAATGAAGAAAGGTAACTTGTAACTCGGGGGGGGG
>NW_009229591.1:0-3164 GCF_000690835.1 Fulmarus glacialis
TTATTAATTTAATAATAAACTTGATCTCTCTTAGTCCCATACCCCCTGCCCGAGCAGGCATTATTCACCCTTCCAGGAAGAAAGGAACAAGAAACTAAGCAACCACACTTGAGTGCTGAACCAGAGGACTTCAGCCCACATCTTTTCACTTTCCCAGTTTACCCAGTGAAGCTGCTTTGAACACTCTCTCAGCATAAACCTAACCCTGGGCTAAGTAACACCTGGGCTTATGGGGTGGAGCTCCCGTTAATTAGCACCAGTTAATGTTTTGAAAATGGCAACACTTGCTTTTTGTCACTCTTCAAACATCACCAGCTAAACCTTGTACTTCCATAAAACAGAATTCAAAACACTGTTTCCACAGATACTAAACTGCAGAAGAAACTTTCACTCAGCCGTTCTTGGAGATCAGAGCCTAAAATAGCATTTTGTGTTCACGTCTGAAGTGTTTAAGAAAGTAAATCTCCTTGGTAAATTAACAGCAGCAATGCTCTGCTGACTTTATTGCACTACATCTGGCAATGCCTACACACTGAAAGTGATTAAATTTAACTGACTGCCTTATGTGTGACATTTTCTCAATCAGCTTTTTATAACATGGTTAATTGGACATTAGAGACCAAAAATAATGGGAAACCCTTTTCGTTATTTTAACAGCAAGACACTGGGCTTCTAGATCAGAGAGAATAAAGTGGAATATTGGCGGCTCATGCAGAAAAAATGCTCTTCTGCCCAAAAGCAGCAAGAAAAAAGCAGCTCTATTCCAAGTTCAAGAACTTGCCATGCATGTGCTCAATACAGTAAAAACTATAATGAAATTCTTACCTTAAAAATACTCATACCAAGCTGTCTGCAGGTACCAAGTAACAGTAAGCTCTGTTCCTAAACAGCTTAACACAAATCCATGAAAAATCATGCTTATGTACAATCTCACATGGTAAGGATGAAATAGCAATGTAAGATTAATTAGGAACTGTTCTTCCACCTAAAAATAAGCTGAGGTCTTCAAAGCATTTTTTCCCTCTTCTTCATTTATTGTATTGCTGTAAAAATGCAAAATTTACTTTTTACTCCTAATTTATGTATTTCTAGATCTTGTGAATGAGGAGGTAATAAATCTGAACATTGGTAAATATAAATGTAGCACATGCCACAGGAATTTTTTACTTCGTGATTAAATAAAATGTTTTCTTTTTTGTTTTCCTCCCTCTGTTTACCGATCATTTATCTCAAACAATACTGTGTGCTGCTCTGCTTTGCTGTTCTAAAAAGCAGGGGATAGCAGACTTGGAGCTAGGACAAATGCTGCAGCAGACCAGTTCAGAAGAGCCAGAACGTGAGCTGGCCATGGGGGCCATCTGGGAAGTACCACACCAGCACTGCCGCAGGCAGCAAGCGTGCCGCCAATTCTGCCTAAATGCCCCCTCTTCCTCTCTGACCATGTCAAGAAGCCTGGTTATCTGAACACCACACCTGGTCAGGGCTGTGCATGTATGGTTGTCTTGGAATGAAGGGTGTTTTGTGGTTACAGAGAAAGTTTTCCATTAACGTGGAATTTCTTGGCTCCGCTGCAAAGCCTGGTGATTTCCACAGTAGAACATGAGTTCTTTTTCCCAGTTTGCAAAAAAAAGTTCAGACACGATCTCATTTTATGCAATAACCTCCTAATAATATTGCTGAGAGCTTTGTGAAATAACAGTAGCAGCCTACTGCCTTCAGGGAACAAGAGACTAGCAGCTTTCTGAAGGAATGTTAAGACCTTAATTTCTCTCTCTCATTCTTCAAGCAGCATAATTCTCTTTCGAGCAGCTGTAGGATACCACATAAAGGAGAGGTCACGGTCTCTACAGGAAATGAAGCTCTGATTCAAAGAGAAGAGGGGTGAGATGGAGCACTTTCTAGCTGCTACTGCATCAGATGACATTCAATTATGTATATAAGAGCCCATATTGCTATCTAGTAAATAGAGGGCAGAAATACGCAGGAGTAGGAGCAGTATGCCATGCAACACATGCGCAGTTGTCCAGAACAACCAAGATTGCATGTCTTCAGACAGCAACTGCAAGTGGACCATACAGCCTGTAAGTGCAACTTCATATGCTTCAAGGACACGTTGGGGTCACCACGCCACTCACTACTGTCTTACGGCACACAGGTACCGGCCATTCCTTTCAGATGTCAAACAGCCGCCACAAAAGCTGCAGTACTGTGAGGGCTACATATAGACTGCACTGGGCAACACAAATCAGAGGAGACAAAAAGAAGTTAATGTTCTCTTAATTTGCCCTGTTCCTTGATAAACTTACATGCAAATATCACATTCCTGCACCATCCACTTTCCTCAAAGAACAAACCAAATTCAAGCCTCCTTACATGGATGAGATCTACTATTAAAAAAAAAAAAAGTGGTTATTTCTGCCAGGATATTTCTGCTTTGCTAATCACAGAAGCATGCTTTACACTTTTGGATTTCCAGAGAGATGCAGCAAGACGCACATTTTTCAGTAGTGACAGAAACGTCTAAACACTTATGTACTAAAAATAGCTTAACTTGATCATTGTGAATCAAGGAAAATTTTTTAGATCTAGCTTCCTAAACTGATAGTAAAAATTTAGCCGCTAGCCAACTACTAGAATACTGTTAAACAAAAGACAGTTGAGATATTGGAGCTTAATTCAAGTATTTACAACATACTAGCACCATCATAATGAAAAAAAGTTACTAATAAAAGTAGGCATTGTTAGAGTGGGAACGTATTTAAGATATCTTTGTGTCGTAAGGACTTGCCTAACACAACTAATAAAATACTCTTTTAAGTGTGTATGTTGCCAAACTCTGGTTGGTCATCTGAAACTTATAAGCTACAGAGAAAAAAAAAATATTACAAAGAATGTATTAACAAACCAAATGCAAAATCACTTCATTATAAACTATTATTGCTATATTAATTTCAAATAATACAAAATTATTAATTATATACAAAAAAGCCTCCCCAGAATTTTGGTAATTAGCAGAACATTTCAGTTTCTTTAATTGCTTTCATTAGAGTCATTTGTTCATTTTATTAACACCAGATGCAATAACACAATGCTAAAAATAAACATGCATTATACAACAAATTTGTATTTTTCAAAAACAATTAGTGAATGCACATGTAACTCTT
>NW_009229591.1:3195-44958 GCF_000690835.1 Fulmarus glacialis
CCCCCCCACCTTTAGTGAATTATTGTTTGAAACAGAGAAAAGGGAAGGAAGGAGAAACCTAACTTAATGCTATTCAGCACCAGTAGAAAGTCAATAGACCTTTAACATTCCTGTATATCAAAAACATTTTATCTGTATCACTAAACAGGTAAAGTTTACAATATTGTCCCATTTTAAGATGTATTGATTTATATTTACAATACTTTGTAGTCAATAAAACATTTTAACAATATTTAAAAATTGCTTAAATTCATAAAAGTATTGCAGAAATTTATAACATTTACTTATTTTACGTACATACAAGGAAGTCCATGTAAAACTGTCCATGTTCATCTGAAGAACTGACAGAGTGAGGAGCAATTTTAATACAGTTTGCAAAACCCCAATTATTTGAAGGCAGCTATCATTAAACATTCAAAAATCCTTAGTTGCCATTTGCTTCTGAAAACTAAAGTTCCAGTAATAAAATTGAGTATGTAAACTAACATGTTTTTGAGATCAGTAGAAAATATATTCCCACAGGCATAACATATTTAACAATGATGATAATGATTCTGTAGAAAACTGTTAAGCTGTAGTGATATCTGAAGAGACAACTCGGTAATGGTCTTTGCGAGACCCACAGATACAGTCATTTTCAAATATACAGTATTTTAGCAGCTCATTGGTTTCCAGTTAAACTTCCTACAGTGCTAAAATACGACAACTGAACGTGTAAGACCTTATTAGAATTTTAAAATCCAATCTATTTTGGCATCTAAAGCCTCTTGTAAAATGTAGCCAAGTAACATTGGATTCTGTAGTCTAAGAGCCAATTAATAAACCAACCAAAAGTACACACTGTGCTTTAATCTCCAAATAATTAGGTACCCAAAATTAAGAAAAAGTAATAGAAAAGTAAAAAGAACAAAATAAAAAAATATTGCACAGCCACATTACCTAGAAAGTAAAGTTGATGTTAAAAAGCCCTAAGTGTGGATGATATAAATTATCTTCCATATAAAAAGTATAAATATCTCTTAAAATACAGCTGCAGCTATACTTTAATACCACACATTATTTGATTCATCTGTTAATGAGGTAATAACCAAGTCTCTTACAACGCTTTTCTCTACTGAAAATATTTTAGGGCAGCAACAAGAAAGAATTTTTCTAAAAATATTTCTGAATCAAGAACAGCAATGTGTGCAGCTCTCCCTATGAGAGAATCTGCTGTATTGGGTAATGCATTAATTACATTGTAACGAACCAAATTACATTCCTTATTTTGAAGAACTGGCAGAAGCAGGTTCTGGATCATTTCAGCATAAATTGGTCCTGTAGAGGAAAAGAAAAGTTGTACTGTGTGAATCACCAGAAACAAACACAGTTCTTTGACCTTGAACTCAAAATGAGTATGTTCCACAATAAGAGAGGTAATGATACGTGTTATGCTGTTGCTCTGTTAAGACAGAATATACAGGAAGTTTAATTTCCCCAGAAATGTTGGAAAAATAATTTTAAGCTATGCATTTTAGTATTTGTACATTTATAGTGAGAATGTGCTCATCAGCATTAATGTGTTACACTAGGTAAAAGGTATTTGTCAATATATAATGCTAGAATGCAATTGTGCTATGATGTCTCAACAGTAAATACAACAACCATCCATCACTGAAAATGGGAAAACTACCTTTTCTTTCAGTGCTAGTATTAAGCCTCAATTAAATACAGCCCACGTGCTCAACACTACAACTTGATGTCCTCAAAAATCAAAGCTATTTGTCCTCCCTATTCATGGAGTAGCACATCAGTGGCTGTGTTCATCCCACCTAACTTTCAAGCAAAGTCTATAAACCAGAAATTTATTCAGTCTCATCTCCTTCTGCACGTAATAGAACAGGACAGATCCAGAAAGCAATTCAGCTCCCAAGTGGATTTTCTCTCTCCGTTACTACAAAGAAAGCCCAGAGTGTCTAAACACATAATAGAGGTGCCTCAGTTAAGCACCCAAAATTAAATGGGATGAATCTGAGACCTATCAGGTTTAACCTGAGTCATTTGTTTATTTTGCAGGATATTTATTACCTGATTGTTTATCCTTTAAAGCTGTTTTACACATCTCAATGCGAGCGGAGTGATAAGGAACATAACGATCCTGCAAAGATCCTACTAACACAATGTTTTTGAAGTAATTAAGACCTACAGGAAAAAAGAAAAAGGTATGTATTATAACAAATCCCTTGACAATTACTACAGAATAATTAAACATTTTACAACTGAAATTTGGCACCGATTTACTACAAGATCTTGCAAAAAAAAGGCAGAAAAATCAATTACAATAGGTAGAGCTACAGAATAACGAAATGTTGGGTACCAGCCTTTCCTCTGTACATATTTTAATGCATATGGGCGTGACCCAACTGTGATGTTTCCCATTTAAACAGAGTATAGTTCCAACCTTTGTCTTCCTTTTTAGGAATAAAGTGGTTGGGTTCTGGCTGACAGAAGGGAATAAAGCCTCTGCGTTGCTGCACCAGGATTAATGTCTAGCGTCAACAAGTACACGATATAGCCCACCTACTGTAGGTACCTCTATTAGGCACTGCCTTGCTGTAAGGTGTGGCCAGCTCGAGCACAGGTGCGGCGTCCACCCAACACAACTCCTCAATATAATTAAAACCTGTATAATTAAACCCAGACTTCCTACTTCTTGGACAAGCACTCTAATAATAGTAAGACGATGCAAAGGTAGGAACCCCCAGTAACAACGGAGGTCCTTAAGACATTTAATTGTTATGTTTCTCTAAAAATTCAGCAGATTTCTGTGCTGCCCATATGCTTTAGGCCAAATACAATGGAGCATTTTAGGAAAAGAGGTTGCCTTTGCCTTAGAACAGCCCCTTCTGAATATCATAGCTACCTACAGTTAAATACAAAGGCAACTGTCAGGCAAAACCAGAAAATGCTCCAACAGTTTAGGCGTATGTAAAGGTAAGCTCTACCGAAAAGCAGCCAGCCTGAATGGCTCTTAGGGAATCTCCTGGGTGTTAGATGCTTACATCTTATCGTTGGTAGATTTGATCCAACTCTATCTGCACCGGTGCCAATGAGTTTTGCACTGGTGCTATTAACCCTGCTTTTAATTTCCGGAGAATAATGGTCTGATTCTGTAACTGTTAGTTTTTAATTTACGAAATGTACTTAGTCCATTCTGAGAATTATAGGAATACTGCAAATAAAGTAATTCTTCAAAGGTGCTTCTTGGAATCTGCAGCAAACATTTTCTGTATTAACTCCACGAATCAAACTTTTCTTTCATTAAAAAAAGAGATCTGATTGTGTAGGAGAAAGAAATTATTTGCTATCTGCTTTTCAGAAGCTATACTGCCAGGACAAAGTTCTGGATTCTAGTTCCCCTGCTTTGTTCAGACTGAATATATACTAATACATACCTGTTCCTAAAGCCGTCAATAGAGCCCAAAGTGAAAAATCTTTCCTTTTTTCAGAGGTTGTTTCCTAATTTTCAATATTTTGTACACTCCATGTGATGAAGACTACATCTCCAAACCAAGTCAATTACAGAAACAATGCTAACAACTTTAGCATGTGAAAAAGTAAATGTATCTTCCCAGATTTCACAGAATATTGAAAAAAAAATTCTGTACATCTATAAAAACATACAGAAAATGCATCCAAACTATATCCTGGTTCCTGTCCTCTTCAAACAGGAAATCTGTTTGGGTTTTTTTTTTTGCCTGTGCCCACTGAAAAACAACACCATCTCAAAAGATCAGCTAAATCACTGGAGTCTTTTATTTGACATCTGAAAAATGACTGCAGCAAATCTTATGCAAAGATGCAGATGCCAGTTCCAAAACTTTGCACTGAGTTGAAAATAATGCATTTGGAATAAATCAAGGATAGGAATTCTCTGCAGGCTAATATGTAATAGTTTTGTAAATTCCTTGGGAGTTTATCTATCTTGTATTAAGTTTTTTTGATAGGCGCTTTCCCTAGAGAAATAACCATTAGCATTCATGTAAAAGGTACAAAGAAATGGAGTGCCTAGATCTTTTAATCAACTTGAAGAAGGAAGAGATATCCTGGGGAATCTTTAGCGGAACATCAGTCTACATCAATCAACATTTAAAGGGACTCTCTTCATCCTCACATGTGATACAATACAAACAAAAAAAAAAAACCCAGAACAGGCTTAGGACATCACAGTCTAATAAATTAGGCATCCCCTTTTGGTCACAGTGACTCATTTTCATGCTTTATATTCTGGTTCATAAAAATGTCTTGGGCTTCCCTTCATTTTAGGCACGATAAATATCAGGAATCTTTCATTACAAAAAAGTATTTGAGGGGAAAAAAGGCATATAGGGTATTTCATAAGCATCAGTTTTATTGTTTAACTATATTTGGGTGTTTTTTCTTTGGACAGCTCTTCATGCCTATTTTGAAGAAAAAAGTCCAAGTCTTACGTCTTTAAGTTGTTTATCCTGACATGGCTCGTGTGATATATATAGACCACATATGACTGTATGGATGGGAAAGAGAGGAGTCAAAATGATGTATATAAATGTACAGAGCCTAGCAACCTCTTAGATTTCCACAACATGAGATAGCTCAAACCAGTTGTCAATGAGGAGGAACTGCATGGTGTTCACCAGCATCCCTTCTGCGCTCCAGACAGGCTATGGGACTACTCAGGACATAAGCATGGAATGATCTCTAATATGGAAGTGTGCAGTGCTAAACTATGCCTAAATTAAGTGTACTTGTGGACAAAGAAGCAACTTATCACAATCTTTCATTTATGTAGCAGTAAAAACTGGCCCACCAGTCATCTTTACATGTTGTTCTTTCACTTACTTCCTAGACTTTAAATATGTTCTGCCTTTAATTAAATTAAAAATTGAGGAATAAATTGTGAACAAGAACACAGGTCAGTTAATTCCTACGATCCACATCTTTGTTTTCCCACACCACAAATAACACAAGATCTGTCACGCATACTGTAAGTATTAAAAAAAATCCCAAACTTAAAATTATGCAAGTAATTAATGAACCATTTTTTCTTGTGCAGCAAAATTTTCAGCTGCTGAATTAAGAAACCAACCCCAAAATCTAATTAGGCCAACATTTCCAGATTGTTGTAGTTAGGCAAAAATGCTAGAAGATTAAAACCTAATTCTATCAGAACAAAATACATTTGAACTCATCACATCACATCATCTACTGAATAGATCACACATTTTTGCTGAGTAATACAAAAAACACTGAGGTTGTCATTAACTAGAAAGTATTGACTAAATTTTTTCAACAGGATTTGAGATAGCTTGGAAAAGAACAATCCAAGTGAAAGATCACTGCTAAAATAACAAGCTTTGTCCCATATAACAGAATGTTCTTTCCTGTAGTAATGAACCTTCAATGGGCTTTCCAAATTTTTATGACGATCCTTATCACCTAATAGAACTTCAGTCTCAGTCAAAGTGAATTTAAGCATACACAGAGAGGAGAGCACAATTTCTATCATTTAACCATTGTGCCATTCATGTCCACTACTGAATTCTTAATAATAGCATTAGTCATTACTGAATTAATGATATCTATAAATTCATGAACAAAATATGTCACGTGGAAAAATCTGTCTAAGATAGCAGGTATAGAGACCTGGTAACTAATAACTAACGGCAATTATAGAGGAATAAATTTTTATACACGTTCAGGCACCAGAATCAGATGTTAAGTCTGCCCTCTAGCTATAGCCAACATGCAAGTAGGGAATGGGAGATGGAGCCACTGGTACAACGGGCTGCTGATACTCTCTGAGACTTGTATGACAAAAAGGATGACAAAATTCCATACCATTGCCCTTTAACTAATTCAAAACAAGACTTCAATTATTTGCAATGGACAATATTCACAATATTCACCACAGAGTTCTTGAGCATAATCAAATCAAAATCACTTATGATAAGCTTTAAAAAAAAAAAAAGTGTAACAATCTGATTCCATTAGTAAGCTGCCATTTTCCTTAGGAATATACTAATCACAGAATCCTAGAATAGAATAATTTATATTGGAAGGGACCTTTGGAGATCATCTGATCCTATCCACTTGCTCAAAGCAGGGCCAACTTTGATATTAGATCAGGTAGCTCAGGGTCATACCTGGTTGCTTTGACTTGAAGGAAACGTCTCAGTTTTGTCAAGGTACTAACGTTTTCTAAATTCTGTCCATTTACATACTTGTTTGGAAATAGGGATCTGGAATATTTGCAAAAAATGCGGTCTGGAAATAGGGACTTCAGAAATCAAGTCCTGGAAGGCAGCCATCTCCTGCAGTTGGTCTTCCGCACCGCTTTGTGAAGTTAACACATCTCACATGCAGCTAGAATCGTGCCCCAAAAATTCAAGCATTGAGATCCTGAATCAGCTGAGGTTTCAAATTAAGATGCCACAGTACAGATGCAAGGAAGCTCAGACTTTCAGCTTCAGTCCCACAAGAAGACTGATTAGGGAGCTAGATTTACATCAACTCAAGAGTTTCATGTCAGTTCAAACTCTGCCTTGAAGATTTTACTTTAAAGAACTTGGCTCCAGATGCCATAAAACCTACCAGATTCTCCAACATTGTTGGAACAGAGCTACCGAGGGCTGGGAAGTCCTTCTGCTTAGCAGAAGTAATTAGGTTCGTCTCCATGCCATGCTACCAATAGAGATGCTATTTCAATTCTAATCTCATCCTCATCACGAGTTATAAACGGGCACTCCCTCAAGTCAAGAGCTGAAATGCTTTTTCCCTCCACAAAGCCAAATAGCACCGAGTAAGCTAAGCTGACATCCTGTACATAATAGACATCTCAAAGAAGAAAACATGTCAACCATGCTTATTCACTGCTGATCTGTTAACATGGACATAAACAAAAACCAAAACAAACGTCTTTTCCTCCTTTCAGAGATTAGGAAAATGCACATTTTTAAAGGGAGGAGATAAGGCAATAAACAAGCACATCAGAACTCCACTAATCAAGACCTGTAGAAGTACTAAGACATATGAATCTAAGCCTACCTACCTAAGTACAAAAACATCCTGGAAGAGACTATGGCTGTACATTCATATTTGTGAACTCTGCATAGGAGGAACAGAACTGTAGAGCAAACCCACTGGTATTAAGAATCCCTCATCCACCATAATGCCCATTTTCAGGAGAGTTTATTTCGGACTAGCTCCAGTCTGGTCCTGTGGATGCAACGTGCATTGGCTCCTAAAGCTCACTCATTGTGTTCTGAAGTAAACAGGGATCATGAGGAGATTTGCTTCTGAATGCATTCCTGAGTGCTAATGTGGGCATATTCTACGGCTGGACTTTTAAAAAAGTTCAGAACTAAAGCTGAGGTAGAAAAATTTGCAGGTCCAAGGTTTGTTGCAGGAAGCACTACCGCCAGTGAGCAAATGATTCATAGCTGGGACAGAAAACAGCACTTTGAGGTTTGCTTTCTGGAAGCCAGTCCCAGCAAGCCATGCTTCTGACACACACCATTATTCATTATAGGAAAACGAGTTCTGTCCAAAGTTTTGGAGCCAGTCTACTCGCCAAATCCTTAATTGCAGATGATCAACCACAATTTATATCAAATTGGGATCTACCTCTAGGGTCTTCAGTTAATGTTGTTTCAGGTGACGGACAAGTTCAAGTTTCTGCAGGCAAAGACCAACTGATGGAACTGGACTCCTTGTTTTTAATACTTGTACTGACCAGTGTATTGGCATTCTAAACAAGGTATTCACACACCAAAGTCTTGTCTGAAACCAAACTAAAGCCAAATGTTACGTCACTGACATTTTTCTTAGACGATCAGAACATCAAAACCAGCCTACATATAAACGCAACTGTTCTCTCACTGCTGATTTCTTAATATATAAGGCAGAGTCTCTGAACCCATCAGAAATGACCATCTGAAGTACCATGAACAAGAAAGTGCAGATTTTTTGGGTGGCAACGGCTACAAATCAAGAATTTACAGTTTATTTTCCTGGACTCCCTGGAATATGTTAATTTTTATGAAAAATGTAACTAGCCGAGTACAAAATGTAAATAAGGTAAGAAACAAAAATATTCTAACTGAAGACAAAAAAAAAAAAAAAGAAGAGCTTCCCTTGCTTATCTTGCACAAAACAAAGTGAATTAGAGAAGCTGGGAGAAGTGCTTGGGACAGCGCTCAAGTCACACCTGAAAGCATCTTCAGTTTCACTGGAGCTACTGCCTTTCCGCTTCCACAGACAAAAATTACAATGTGATCCAACTGGAATCAATTATGTATTTGAATACACTGATCAAATGCATATCCTTCCTTAATATTTTAAAAGAAAAAAAACTTTTGAATATTATTATTTTGGTGATGTGCCAAAAAATCAGTTGGCATTTCATAAGCTAGCTGATTTTTACATTTGATGTTAGAAAGTAAACATGAAGGTGCAGTTATCACTTGTGGAAAATATTTAAGCATAACCAATACATTAAGTGGAAACAGAAATCAGGAGCTGTGCAAATTCCAGAACTTGTCACTGAATCCCTACATGGTGCTATGCTGCTCAACTCATTCACGCGCTAGTTTCAAATAATACTTAACTCATTCCCCATTGTCCCTTTAAGGACAGGTCTGCATAATTACCATTTTGTAAGTTTTATGGCAAATGTCAATTGTTCAGTTACAAAAAGTAGTCATTTCCACTAAGTGGATAGACCATACTAACGTCTAAAAGCTAAGCAATTAGAAAATAGAGGACTATATATTTTCTATTTTTGTGTCTAAAAACCTTCTTCTTATCAAGTTAATTTCAAAAAATTAAATTCTTAGTTTTTGTTGAATCCATAATACTACAACACGAAACACATAACACAGAAATTTTCACGGATTTTTTTCATCTGTGCAACTACAATTGTGTTTGTATTGAACACGTCGTCATAGCTGGCAACCCAGTGTAATTTCTTGTCACAGTATGAAAATAACAATCGTTTCCAAGATCTCCAGAAATTACCAGACAGGTTGTGGCTGCTGAAGACATGTCAAGCAGATTTTAAGGAGATTACTGTGAAATAACATAATTCTAAATGTTATCATTATGAAGAAGCAACACCAGAAAACTAAATTTTCCACTGGGTTAAAGATGGTATAAATCCCTCAACTGCCAACATAAAGTGACCAGTGCTTAAAGTAACTTAAAATTCAAGAAATAGCATAAACTTTAACTCTCTTCACTTTGAATAAACAACCCTATTACGTTTTGTTCCTTATAAGCAAATAAGGTCAGCTTTTGCTCCTTTATCAGCAATTAGCAATGACGATAATTGTAAGACAGAAAATAGCTCTAACTTATAGGAATTTTGAATGGTTAAGTCCAGAAAGAAAACATCCAGAGGTTTTTTTTTTAAAACAGCAATCCAATCAGAAATGGCAAATATTTAAGTCTCAATTTCTTCCCACTACCTGCTATTATTCTCTGAAATAAAGATTTATTTTCATAGGGTAACCTATTACATGGCCTGAAAAATTATTTTGTTTTCATAATTTTTAAACTTGAAGATAATATATAAGTGGGCTTTTTAAGGTTGCTTTAAGAAGTTAACTTTTTAAGGTCACTCCTTCTGCTTTAACAAACTTGACAGCAGGTTGTACTTGAATGAGTTGTACTTGACTTTTAAAAAATATTCTACAACTGTAACACTCCATTAAGTGCATAAAAGCAAAATTAGTTGACAGACAAACCACATACAATGCTATAGAAAAACAGAGACTTAGAAAAGCAGACAGTTAATCATCATTACTTGTCATTTGCTGTAATTTATTGAATCAATGATTTCAAAAGGCATTTACAATTTTAAGCATCAATTCCTATTTATACACCAGAAAGAGAAAAAGAGAATTGTTAAAAGGAGTTATCTGTCATTCTGCTTTGACAAATTACTTGAAAACGAAACTGAAATGTTCCCAGAGTTCACTTGCTAAATGAGAGCTAACTGTATCTCCAATCCTAGATCTGAAGAAATTCTGCAAACAAAACTCTTATCCAGATATACTTCTAACAGAACAATCAAATGAACACATTCTAAATCACAGATATCTGTGTTTAGGTGAATGCATTTCCTTTTCATTTAAGAATACTAACATCAATTAATGCCAATAACAACCTTTTAACACAAGTTTTGTCACTTAGATGAATCACTATTCCAGCATGTAGTTATATTTATCAAGGCACAACATAGCATATTAAACAATTTACACCAAGTTTTCTGGGAAATAACAAACTTGACTTGGCCCCAGCTATTTTTAAACAAACAAAAAAACCCAGACCACAACTAATGATAATAAGCATCTACTGCTTGAGTACGAACCACATATATGTCACACTTTCAGCTTTTATCTCAGAACTGGATTATTATCATTCACTCCTATCAAAGGATGAAATACAAAACACAAGTAGCAGCACTGTAACAACTATAACTGTTAGGAGAACCTATTTGTTTCTTACTGGGTCTTTAAAAGAATTCCTATTAAAAGATTTTTACAGTAAAGGAAAACTGAGGTAGAGAACCTAAAGAAACTGAAAAGAGCAAGTTCTGGGAAACTATTCCTTCAGCAAGTAATGACAGACTAACTTACATTGTACTAAGGAAGAGCTGCATGATATAGTTGGGAGGGATTTATTCATGATATATTTATAATTTTTCAGTTTCACTTTTCAGTTGTGAAGGTTCTTTTGAAGCCTGAACCTATTGTTAAGTGAGAATTTTGCATATGCTCAGAAGACTCACAATTCTTTTTGCAATGTCACACACAAAACCTGCTTCTCCTGATGGAACATTCTGTAAGCTCTCTGCATTAAAGCATTAGAACTCTGTTCAGAACAGATTGTTTTGAGACAGATCTCTGGGAAGAGAAAGAGCCCAGAAATTTTGGCAGCAGCAGAGAACTGCCTGGTGCTGGTTCTGACTATGAGATCCAAGAGCCTGAGGTGATCAGCCACAAAGCCCAACCTGGCCCCAAACAGGGAGCAGGGAGGAAAAAGCAAGATTGTAAAAATGTTTGTCATAGATCCTCCTAGATGCATTGTTGTGATAGAAGCAGCACTGACAAAGAGTTATCAGAAACATGTTCATGATTGCAAGATTTCTGGTATTACCTGGTACTGCTCCAGGATTTAGAACAGAGAATGGATACGAGCACAAATGTCTTGTTTCTGAATGGTGCTGAGCATTAGTACTTACTGGAGCTCCTTTTTAAGGGCGGAAGAGGAGATGCTCAACTGTACTTTCACCTATAATGCTTGACAGAAAGTAGGAACTTCATCCATGTTGGGGTTAAGCAACAAGACAATGTGTTTAACAGAGATGTTCTCTGGCAAATTTGAGAACTAGAGCCACAAACCACCATACAAAAACGTGGTTGAGGCCCAACCCTCAAAATATCACCTGCCGGATCCACAGCCACTTTTAGGGTTAATCTCAAAACCAACTGGACCACAGCAGAGTTGAAATACTAGCAAGTTTTGCTGCCTTAGGGATTTTCCCAGCTGCAAGCCAGCATCTGAAGAAGACACCACATTAAGCAGCAACAGATATTTCTGCATCTTAGACTCCTATTTTCCTATAGGATTAGAAAAATCAACAGAAGTTGCAAAATCAGAGCTATACTTCTCAACAGTGTTGTCAATCTCTTGCATGTAGCCTGAGATAAAGTGGTTCCGGGAAACACTTATGTTTAGAATGCCTATAGAGAACAGTATGCAAATTCTCTGGATTGAAAATCTGAAGAGAAACCGTACAGTTAGGGGAATCCCAAACTCCTCTCATCTGGTGTTTGAGAGTCAAGCACAGCCAATACTGTATGGCCACTGAACGAACAAAGAGACAGCAGGACAGAAGCATGCCTTGTACAGATATCAGGAGTTAAAGACACCAACACCTACAGTGTACATAGAATCATAGAATCATTAAGGTTGGAAAAGACCTCTAAGATCATCAAGTCCAACCGTCAACCCAACACCACCACGCCTACTAAACCATGTCCCTAAGCGCCTTATCTACACGTCTTTTAAATACTTCCAGGGATGGCGACTCCCCCACTTCCCTGGGCAGCCTGTTCCAAGGCCTGACCACTCTTTCAGTAAAGAAATTTTTCCTCATGTCCAGTCTAAACCTCCCTTGGCGCAACTTGAGGCCATTTCCTCTCGTCCTATCGCTTGTTACTTGGGAGAAGAGACCAACCCCCACCTCGCTACAACCTCCTTTCAGGTAGTTGTAGAGCACGATGAGGTCTCCCCTCAGCCTCCTCTTCTCCAGGCTAAACAGCCCCAGTTCCCTCAGCCGCTCCTCATATGACTTGTGCTCCAGACCCCCCACCAGCCTCGCTGCCCTTCTCTGGACACGCTCCAGCACCGCAATGTCCTTCTTGTGAGGGGCCCAAAACTGAACACAGTATTCGAGGTATGTATACATACAGTATATTAACTCATCCCTCAAAGGAAAACTTTCTTCCTTCTATTTTAGGGAAGTGTAAAGCTTGCTTTCTTTTCTCCTTAAATGAAATTACCAAACTTTTACATCTCTTTCTCCTTCTCCCCCAACCTTTCCTTCTCCCTCACACCAAGCTCACTGAAGGACCTGGAAACAAGATGGTGTATGAGGCTGTGGCCCAAGACACAGCTCTTTCCTTCTCTTCAGTAAGAAGGTAGAAAAAGGAAACTGAGCTCTAAGACTTTCAGGCTCCTTCTACAGTTTATGGGGAATAAAGTCTGAAACGCATGTCACGACTCTTAAGACAATGCTATCCAGGTCTTTCAAAAAGCCTGTTACATAGAGATCTGTCATAAGAAAATATGTCATATTTCTAGAATAGACAACAATACTCAAATAACAGTGTCTCTAGTCATGTTGAGATATATACACATAAAAAGGAATACCAAGGAATATCAAATTCTTTAAAGTGAACTAATTAATTAATCCGATTATCTTTATAACACAGGTCCCACAGTCTTACCCAGCATCCACTGTGTAACTTCTCAGAAGCTCATAACTTCTGTTTAGGATCAAACATTTGTTTTCAAAAGACTGCAAAGCTACATTAAGAACACTTCAGTTAATGGTAGTCCAGTTGTTCCAACAATTTTTAACTTCGCAGTTCACCTTTAAATACCAGTTAAGCCTTAAATATCACTTTATCAGCAACAAAATCACTTTGTGATAGTAGATTTTGAACAGAAGGGGAAAAAAATCCCAAGTTTTTCTAAAATCAGTTTTTGATCAACATTCTATCTTATTCATGATTTTTCTCCTTGCTCCTTATTCTTTTCTGCTTCTTCCAAGTCCTGTAAGTTTTATATTCGAACATCTCAAGAGCTAGATGTCAGTCTTTTCCTTCCCATATCTTCGTACTGCTTTGCTCTCAACCAAATTTCAGCTGTGACACCCTACAAATATTTTGGTGGAGAAACGTGCCCAGATTTTTCACAAAACACCATGAGCATCTCTGGCTCCACAATTGCTTGTCTGATACACATTTAGAAATACCTGTCAGATGAATCCTCAATAACTTTATAATGCTTCATAGAAACTAACCCCCAACTGGCACATTCTTCACTGCCAAAACTGGCTCTCAGCCAACAACTGAAATCAGAATATTCAAACCAGAGAAAATTGTATGAATAATATTGTATGAATAATTTAATTTGTTTTTTAGCTATTATGCTAAGTACAACTTCTCCTTTCTTTATCAAAATGAGTGTTTGTCTTCCCTGACCATCTTAAGGAGGAAATAGAAGACAGGTTAGCAAAAACTTTAAAGCAGAATTTTACATTTATAGAATAGATAGGAAAAATAGATACAGAAACAGGTAATCTTAAATGAGTGTATATATACTTGACTTATCACACTGAAACCACTAGCTTCAGTGGCTCAGGAGGAAGCTGATAAAATATATATATATACACACACACATATACACACACACACCAGCATAGTGGCTGCACTCAGAACTTCTGCTTATTAGTTAGGAAGGAAACTATCAAACCAATGGTCCACCTTTGCAACAAAAATGGTTTAATGTTTATTTTACTTGAAGAATATAGGACTAAAGCCAAAGTAACTCTCATATAAACTGAAACAGGAGCTTGTTGGAAAAATTTTTTCTAGGTTTCCTATTCACATTTATGTACAGTGGCCTTTAAAAGATAATAAGTATTAACAATATAATAAAGCTTACCTGCTTTTTTACTAAGTTTGTATAAGAATGTTTGTCGTGGATCTGAATGGTCTCGACACGTCAATTGCAATAAAGAACCAGACTTCTTCCACTTCTGCATAAACCACAGTCCTGCATTGTTCGGTACAACATGAGTATAGATCCACAATAAAATATGGAAACTCACTAAACATAAGTAAAAGTATGTAAAGTCCATATATTTAGCTCCTCGATGTTAGTTTTTTTCACATCAGCACTGTCAAGGCCAGAAACACTTAAAATTTTTGTTCATTATTCTTTTCTGCCTATATATAATAAAGCATGAAGTCCATTTTTTCCCCTAATGTGTGCATGCCTTTCTAGAAAAAAATAACCACACTTACAAGAAGTGAAAATACATTAATAACTTGGCCATAAGGCAATATACAAACTCTATTTTAATAATTTACAGAATATTAGAACATTTTGATGTTGAAATATGTAGCACTTGTGCTGGTTTTGGCTGGGATAGAGTTAATTTTCTTCATAGTAGCTAGTATGGGGCTATGTTTTGGATTTGTGAGGAAAACAGTGTTGATAATACAGGGATGTTTTCGTTACTGCTGAGCAGTGCTTACACAGAGTCACGGCCTTTTCTGCTTCTCACACCACCCCACCAGCAAGTAGGCTGGGGGTGCACAAGAAGCTGGGAGGGGACACAGCTGGGACAGCTGACCCTAACTGACCAAAGGGATATTCCATACCATATGACGTCATGCTCAGCATATAAAGCTGGGGGAAGAAGAAGAGAGGGAGTGATGGCGTTTGTCTTCCCAAGTAACTGTTACACATGATGGAGCTCTGCTTTCCTGGAGATGGCTGAACACCTGCCTGCTGATGGGAAGCATGAATGAATTCCTTGTTTTGCTTTGCTTGCATGCGTAGCTTTTGCTTTACCTATTAACTGTCTTTATCTAAACCCAAGAGTCTTCTCCTTTTACCCTTCCGATTCTCACCCCCATCCCACTGTGGGGGAGTGAGTGAGCGGCTGTGTGGTGCTTAGTTGCTGGCTGGGGTTAAAACATAACACACTAAACATCAAGCGTTACTTCTCAGGTTTCTAAAAATAACTTTATAGAACCACTGAATTCATTAAATATAACTTGAACAATGGAAGCAGAATTTTCTGGGAGGAAAATCATAGTATTATATTTTCTATGATGCTGTACCCTCTGTATTAGTCAATGAGCAAAGCTAGCTGGCTAACTGGCCTTTCAGAAAACCTTCTCTCCCTTGCCAAGCAAAAGAAAAGCAAGCAACCAAGCCTTTACAGCCTCAAGAATGTGTTGATTCAACCCTCAAGGAAATAGTTATCTTTTACTGAAGGAATTTATTGACGGTCATTAATGTATACACACAATATAGTAATTTAGACTTCAGTACCCATTACTTATTATTATCTTGGTATTTTCCAAAATCTTAAAGAGTTTGAAATGTAGAGGAAGATTATTATATGAAAAGGATATTTTGTACAGTCATCAATTATAAAGGAGATTAAATACTCCAGAAATCCTTATTTTTTCTGTGAATGTATTCTGGATTATACTTTGATAGCTTTAACCTTAGGTAACTGAAAGCCATTTGCTGGTGATTATATAAAAAAGCAAACAGCCCTCCCTCTTTGTATCCTGGAAAACTGCAATTTCTAAAAGCAAAGTAATGCTAACACTTTTGGGTGATTTGGGTGAGATTCAGCTAGAGCTTAAAATTCCGGAAAGAAACTGTCCACAGATATACTAGGTTAAACACCCAGTAGGTGCCCATACTGAATTATACTGCAGATGTCTTAACCCTGAAGTGAACCTCATTGGTAGTGTATTGAGGGCTATAAACAGTATCATTTCAACCAAATTCAAAGAGCTCTCATGTTCCCCCCTGCTTCTATAAACTCCAACAGTAACTCCAGTTAGCCAGCAATTCCTGTCCACTTTTCTTAAGCTCAATACATGTGAGTTAAAAGCTTTTCCTCCTCATTTTTGTATGAAACACAATAATAAAACAATCAATAAATAAACTGGCACTAAACAAAGTAATTAATTATTTTTAGAGTGTTTTTAAAGAGTTTAATGAGCATGTTTATATTTAGTGAAAATAAGTGTTACTCATTTTGGTTTTGGGCTCTCCAAGGTAATCTCAGAAACAAGTTTTCATTTAAAAATTTGATGCTACCTGAAAATATTTGCTAAGATTTATTTCAAAAGTCAACAGTTTCTACAAGTTCTTCTAGAGCTACATTTAATCTTTAGAAAAACAGACATTCTTAAGGAACAAACACATCTGCAGAAACACACTGCAGGTTGTAAGGTTTACTGTTAAGACATTTTTGAGAGAGAAAAGAATTATTTTAATGCATCTTACCCACTTGTTTTGCAGATTAAGTATATTGAAATTCAGTCTATAATAAATTGAGCTCAACACATTAAAACTGGAGTTTCTTTATGGTGTAACAGAAAACCTGAACCAAACATATGGGAAAACGCTTATGTCAACCATCTCTTGCACATCGTTCTATTGATACTTTATTTTTATAACCCTTCTCTCTCCTTATGACGGTGAAATGTGCAATTCCTCAAAATCAAAGTAATGCAGAAATGTGCACCCCACATGAAACTGCTAAGTGCACTTCAAAGACAAAATCTCCCCTAAACTTATACTACTGAAAATAATACATTACCTGTATTAACAAGAGCACTGCTGTTGTAGAGGGTACCAAGATGTGGTCCAGACAAAGACAGGAAAGTATGAAGTTTGTTGAGGTAATATTTAAATCGAGGTCTTGTGAGCACTGAACGGATTATTAAATTACCCAGTGAGTGTCCAATAAAGCTGTTTAAAGAGAAAGAACAGTATAACATAGAATTTTATGGCAATCTTTTTTCTTTTAAACAGAGGAAAATAAAACTGGTGTCATAAAATGCTGAAAGAGCACAGGAAAAAAATTAATTAAATGTTTCCATTAAGAAGCCTGTATTTTAGGTCACACAGAAATCATAGTTTGTCCATATCTCCCAAAAACATAGTTTGTCCATATCTCCCAAGGTGCACAAACTCGTTACAAACGAGTTCTGAGCTCCTGCAGAATTATTTTATACATCGTTTTTGAAAAGCTAGTGAAAACAAACTATCCTTCCACCAGCACCTCCCACCCAAGCCCAAGACTATTTCTGGTTGTGTTTCCCTTAGCACCAAGTATTCAGAAAATATTCTATGAGCTGTGCATGACTGAATAAATTGCTACTTTGGCATGTGATGGCATTCAAGATGATAAATGCGTAAGAGTTACTGAAACAACCTAGTGGAGAAGGATTCCAAAAGTACTCATATAACGGGGGAAACCACTACTTAACTGAATCTGATTATTTTAAAATAGAAGCAACATCTCAAATCTGCTTAGCAGTTGGACTAAAATAAGTGATTATCAGCTTGAGCAAGGCAATTGAAGAATACCTGTCTGCCAGGAGAATATTACATTTAATTGTTTCCCTGGTTAAGTGAATTAGGGGAAAGATGGATGGGACTCTTTAGCTTCATGTATCTATGAATAATTATTACTTAATCTGAGGTGCCTACTGTCATACCCACAAGTCTGTAAAAAGCATTTCTTTAGAAGAGACACTACAAAATAAAGCAATTCTAGTTATTATGCAGTTATGCTTACAGATCCCTGCTGAGGTTAAGGACCACACCATCCTAGGCACTGACTTAAAGAGGATATGGTAGAGACAAGACTCACAAAATTAGAAGAAAAAAGCACCTTCCCGTTTTACAAATGTAATCTCAGGACATGGAGAGAACAGACAACCATCCAAAAATCATAGTAGAACTATCGTGGCTAGATCATATATGTGCCACAACATTACACCCGTAAGACCATCCTTCCCGTTTGCTCTGTATCACTACATTCATCAACAAAAATAGCTAAAACAAAGCTACCAGTAATATCTGTGTAAAATACAGAGCTAAAAAATTACTTGACTGTTTAATTGCTTCCCAAGCAAGAATTATTGACTGAAAATTCCAATTTAAAGCTAAATGGAAAAAATACAAACATTAGGTTATAGAATGGCAGGGCCACCCCTGAACTCCTAAACTCTGACATAATTATACATTTCTGTGACAGAATAGGCTATTTGTTTCTTACCAATACACAGTTTAACCATATATGTATATTCTTCCTGTTCACTTTTACTAGTAGATTTTCAAAATTGCTGCAATATCAGAAATTCTTTGCTGCAGCTTGCTATATTTGCCTAACTAATTTAGAAATGAGAGATATGTATCCTCTGTGCTGTCAGTAGAGCAGCAGTGCATCTGCAAAACAAAATACTGAGCTGCTCTCTTGAATACTAAAATTTAAAACCATTCTCTCAAGAGTACATCATAAAGTCCATACAAGAAAAACAAAACTGTAGATTTCTTTAGGAACAAGAAAACATCCACAGAAATTGAGTGAATTTATCCTGAAGATGATCTACATCACACGATTGCTCTTCAGTAAAAGAGATTATTTTCTAAAGAAGATCTGAACATTAGCAGAGATGTTCTCTTGACAGTTCTCTGACAGTTCATCCACTATTTATTAAACGTTATAAAAGTATGAGAAACTTTTATATTGTACCATAACAAAGGGCAATTTTGTCACTGGAAAAAACAGCGATCCATCAATCAAACCTATCATCCTCAAGAATATGGGCATACCTGAGCCAAAACTTCAGAAACATGAAAGATCCATTTGAGGAAAAAAAGGTGCTCACAATTAGCTATGTGAATGTACCTCACAGATGAAACACTTGTTATTAATTTGTAAAGACTCTGAAAAATAACAAAGGTTACAGTAATATAATGTGTTCAAATTCAGATGTTTAGGTGAACACATAATAAGCCTTTAATATTATTTTCTAATAGAGAAAGGTTTAAGGATTTGCTTAAATCAAAAAGGAAAAGGGAGGAAAAGGAAAACCCGTCAAAAAGGGTTTTGAAAGTGTAAGACAAAAACGTAACCCATCCTACTCATTGTTTCAGATACCTGCAACTGTGGGATGCTCTGCAAAACCAATGCATTTCTGAACAGTAGGTGGCAATATTACCATCTTTTGATCACAAGATATCATCACCACACTGGAGTAATAGAATTACACTGTAGTATTTATATGCGCTTTATGGCACAAGTCTACCAATTCAGATCATACTGGAAAATTAGACACAGTAAAACCTCATTATTCTGTGCTAACAAACAAAAAATCCTGTCCAACTATTAAAAAATCATGGAAAAAAAAAAAAATCCATGAAAAGCCATAATCAAAAAGGTGCTGAAACAATGAACAGATGTTTTAATATAGGCATAGCATTAAAAATTACTTTCTTTTTTTGTGAGCTAATGTTACTTAGGGAAGAGGATGACAAGCTAAATTATTTAACTGAGGTAAAAGTCCAATACAAGTCATCAGAAATTTATGTAAGACCTGACATGAGGAAAATGGTTTCTGAAACTACACTGCAAGAGCATGTGGTTTATTACCCAGCTATGTGATGACCTGAAAAGGCTTCCGCCCTCACAGATACACAAAACTTCAACGGGTATGACTGAGCAATTTGACTTCCTTCAGACTGCATTAACTTTGAAGGTGGCACTGGTATGAGTGGGTAACTAGTCCAAGATGACCCCCAGAGGTCTCCTCAACCTAAAGTATTCTGTGATTCTTTACCAAACAGTTGTTTTGTAAGACAATTTGCTGTTGGTTTGAATCAAGCTTCCAGTTCGTGCTTGCTACACACTTGTAGTGAGCACAAAGATTTTGTTCAGAGGTGATCAACGCACATGTTGGGTAGTGTACTGGTGCAGTAACTGGTATTAGCTTTGGCAATACCAAAATGTCGGTTCACTGAAGTTGACACTATAGTATGGCTCTGGGTTCTGATGGTACAGGGAGTGCCTTTTCTTATCTCAGTATAAGAATGTAGCACAATAAATAGGATTTTGCCATTACTTGAAGACATGAGGCTTTGCATTGACCCGACCCGAGTGCAGAATCTCAGAACTTCTCTTGACTTGTCTTGGCCTGAGCTGAGTTTAGTTTGTTTTAGCTGTGACAACAATTGTCTGGCAGTGAAGTAACAAGTCAGGCCTAAAGTTGCTTTAGTTTCACTATAGTTCTATTAATAACAAGTAGGTATTCTGTGTGGCTTAAACTGTGTATTACTAGAATAAAGTGTGGTGTGGAGGAGCGCAAACACAGGTATCAATTGCCAGAGGTCCCCAATGGTCTATTAATGATCACTGCAGAAGCACAATCTTACAACTCAGGAAAGAAAGCCAGTGTTAGGGATAACAGAGAATGGAGAAGAAACAAATGAGTAAATGGGAAACAAAAGAAAGAGCATGTGGGCAGACTGAAAATATGAAATTATGAAAATAAATCCAGGCAGACCGAGGTCCAAGGAGGCAGAAACCCTCTCCATGAACATCATTCTCCTTCCACTGAAGCCCCAGGATGCTGATGTCCCACTGCTTAAGGCAGACAGAAACCACCAATCTTAGGACCCAGACAGGTGCTGGAAGGAGAGCCTACCACCTGAGAAGAGATACTAGAAAGTTTCTGTATAACAGCTGTAGCCATATTAATAATGGGACTTTTCTGAATTAATTGGGGCTATGAATTTTAGTAGTACTATAACTAGACTAATAGTAATTTCTTACTGCGTTTTTATGAGATTATTAAAACACTAACTGGACTAATAATAAATTCTTAGCTCTGCATATGAAGTGTGTTCCCTTTTGCCCGTAACAAGACTTTGAGTGTAAAAGAAGGACTGAACAGGTATTTCTGACACACAATGCTGTCGGCTTTTTTGCCATACAAAATCATTATAGGTCTGGAGACTGATTTCTAATTTGACTCAACTACTGAGCAGCACTTGTACAGAGAACACTTCCTTTAGTAGACAGGGAGATTTTATAAGGAGAAATTAGCATCGTTCAGGAGAACATGGCTAACTAGCACAAAGTCTGCTTTCTTTACAGTGGGACAGACAAAACGAGATAGGAATGCATCGGCTACTTGAACAGAGTATTTCTGGACTTTCTCGGTCATCCCTTCAAGGACTTGCATATAAGCACATCTCTTTCTGAAAGCTCTCTCATGTAGCTACCAGGAAACAGCTGCCAGGATTTGCTAATAGGTTTAACTTTCTCATAAGAAAAGCTAAAGTTGAGAGATGGAGACCTCTGCTCCAAACACAAGGCCAAACACAAGTATACACCTTGAAAAGGAAACTAAAATAAAAACTGGTAATTTCTTTTTTCTTTCAAGTGACAAGTAATAAGTAAAACTGAAAAAATATTTACAAATTGAAAGTCTTATGAGAGAAGCAAACCAAAAGCACACGAGAATTCAGTTCTCAGGTATGAACTACAAGAAGGTAACTGGGTGGGTTTGCTCATTACAGCCTTCAGACCACAGCATGAGACAGAAGATGTCAGTGTGTGCAGGTGGGTTATAGAATTCTCCTCTCCCATACCGAGGGTGCTAATATGCAGTCTGTGTAACACAAATAAAACCACACAATGCTCTTTTTATTTTTTTTTTTAAATCATCGATTTAGACAAAATTAACCATGTCTTGCCCATCTCCGAATAGAAACATTTGTTTAAAAAGTGAAATTATGTTTAAACATATTAGATGTTTTCTCTAGCTGAATAAGGCCTACCAAACATATAAGTATGCAGAAACTTGTAGAAGATGCATGTGACTAGCAAGTCAAAAAACCTTCCAGATGTATAATTTGAGGATGCCTAAACAAATGGATGAAGTCAGGCTTGAATTTGCTCCTTTGATCTATCGATGAGCTAACTCCAGCAACACAGCTGAGTTAGTAAGGTAGTCTGCCCAAATAGTGTATCCTACTTTGAGAAAATAAATGGAACAGGTATTCCCTGGAAGTAATTGAAAAAGGCAACAGGAATGCATAGACTGGGGTGAGCCTTCTATTAAGATGTAAAACATGCTTTTTAGTAGACGAAACAATCAGAAAACGTCAGAATGATGAAATATTTTTTTCATGAGGCTGCCCTTCAACATCACAGATAAGATGGAATTTCTCTGTAGGAATGACAATATAGACAGTCTGCTATGTCATACTTGGTGAAGAGACCATAAAATCAGAAGAAAGTTAACTTTATCTTGACATAGCGCTATTACAGTTTCCTTCGACTTTCTCAAATTATTATCTGTTTTTCTGCAGAAGCCTACCATGCAGGATCTGAAGCAGCACAGGACAGCAGTTCCTTAAATGTAATGCTTAACTCTTCCCTAAAACCACCAACAGGACTAGGTGAGCTTGCAACACTGTTCAGTCTTCTCTCAGCTGGGAATTCCCTCTCTCTCCGTTGTCCTCCTTTCCCCTACTCCTCCCCCTCCCTGAACTTCTCTTTCCCATCTCTCTTTTGGCCTGCTCCTGAGCATCACAGTTCAGAACAACACAGGGCTCTAGTTTTAAGTTTATTTCTATAAACAGTATAGAACAGATATTACCTGATTTTTGAAAGGGTTAGATTATAAATTTGTATATATTGTATAATTTCATCTAAAAGGCGATCTGTCATGGAATCAAAATCGGCAAAGGTATCATTCTGTAAAATAAAAGAAATAAAAAATAATAACTGTATTTTCTAATGCAGCAATATACATTCTGCATTCAGTCTGAATTGTTATTTCCCAGTGTTTTGATCAACAGCACACAAATAAAAGCATCCATATTAATTTTGAATACAAACACTACAGCTAGTTATTATAATTTTTTCAAGCTTTTTTTCTTGTAACATGGAATAAAGTGATACACATTTTACTGTAAGACTACTTTCTTCTAATACACCAAAACAAATCTTAACATTACACAGCCAGCCTTACTTCTAAGCCTTCCCCTACACATAATCTTATCTGTAGTGAAACAGAAGACCAAACTGCATTTTCAGAACTAAATCACACTGCCCATGAAATAGAAATGAGACAATTAGTGCAACAGCAGAAAGAATCTACATTAGTACTGTTTATTCAAAACAAAACAAAACAAATCCTTAAAGCCTTATTCCCAGTTCATAGCTGATTCTCTACAATGATTAGCAGTAAGAAATTAAAAAAGAGGTAGGCAAAGGCTGCCTAAAACTTTTCAACACAAGTTCCAAAGGATCTGTGCTAAAATCTGTAGTTTTCAACATATTGATAAATGATCTGGGAAAGGAAAGAAGGAGATGAGATGTCAGAATTTGGAGACAAAACCAAATATACAGGATAGTCAAATCTAGAACCAACCAGAATTTCAGAAGAATCTTATAGTACTGCATGCCTGGGTGATAAAATGGCAAGAAATGCTAAACAATGTTACATAGGGAAAAATGGCCCTAAACATACATGCAAACAATATCTATACATCTGCGTTCTATATAATCAGCTACGTTAGGAAAGCAAGGAAAGAACAGAAAATATCAATATAGCATTTTGTAAGTCCATAGCGCACAAGCATCTTAAATGCCCTGTCTAGTTCTGATCATCCTATTTTAAATGACAAGAAGTTTGAAAGTGGGCATAGAAGGATATCATGGATGACCAGAAACTGTTTCACATGTGATCCTGAGAAATACTGAATGGACTAAGTCTCTTCAGTTGCTTCCTGAGGGAGAAATTATACTTGTTTATAAAATACTCAATTAACTGAAGCGGAAAATGGGGAGTGATTATTGACTATTTTTCTTCCAAAACAAGCTGTAGGGGGATTTGTTTAAATTTCCTTGTTTGCAACTGAATTAGTAATGTATATGAACCATAGAATTAATCTCAACTGTATGTTGTGGAAACTGGAAGTAAAACCTTTCAAAAAGAATCAGCCAACATTAAGGAGAAAAGTCCGTCAGTAGCTATTAGGCTCAGTTGTCTCAATGGAATTCCCGAATCAGAAAGTTTCAGAACTGCTGACTGCCAAAAACTATAGGGTACAGAAATGAAAGCATGGCTTGGTGCCTGTCCAGCCTGTTTCGCAAAGCATCCCAGCAGCTATCGCCAGAAAAACGCTACTGCACTAAATGTACCTTTCGTTTGAGCCACTGAAGAGACTCTTTGTTCTAATTCATCCCTGAAGTATGTCTAATACAATATGTAACACACACAAAAAAAGTAAAAATTGGTCTTTTGTGCTTTGTCAAGTTTATATCTGAAAATAATGAAATTCACAAGAGGTAATTTGATATTGGTTCAGTGTCATGATGTGGATCTTACAGTACACTGACAAAAGAACAAGAGACAGGTATTTTGTATTTCTCAGAGCCTGTGAAATAACACATCTCCCTTCTTGCCACACCAATTTTCACTATCACCTTTTTTACCATTAATATCAAGGGTATTTTATCTACAATCCTAACTGATTATGCTGAGAACTTAGGAGATATCAGTACACACAACAAAATGGCAGCAACAAATGTTACTCCTTATATACTCACCTTTAATATCATACTAGGTTTTGTAATTACTTTAATGCAAGCCACAGATCAAATCATGGATTCCATGATAATACAATAAAATATACGGAATGTGGTAAACTGTAACATGATAGTGCCATTAAATAACATGTCTGAAGATGTACACTGTTTATTGCTCTGCAAAAATTCTTTTTTTGTTGGCAAATACCTGATTCCTTTCAGACATAAGAAAATCTATTCTCCCTCCAGGCAGCCCTAGCTCAATGTAAGTCTTCACTAATCTTAGGTCTGCGCTGTTACCTTAAAAGGAAAAACAATCAAGAGTTAGATACTGCAAAGTTAACTTGCAATAAAAGCACTTAGAATACCGAAATGAACCTATGGCACAACTTTATATTTAAACACAGCTAATGATATTCTCAACCCTAATTAAAATTCAGTAAGACTCGGGCAGATAAACTGCAACACCAAATGCAGTGACAAAATGGTCTATGAAAATGACATTCAACGCAGACACCGTTTAAAAAAGCAAGGATTTACATTTAAAAAAGCAAGGATTTAGGAAGTCATGTTTGATTTTGTCTTAGCATCCAACAGATACATAGCACTGTGAACATTACATTCTTCAAAACCTAATTAACTTTGATAAAAGCCAATTAACTCAGAGCTAGCTTGAAGAATTCAGTGAAGGAGCAAGGAATAAGGGCAAGTCATAAACATTTTCATAGAATAAAAAGGCAGAGTGGACTGTCAGCAGATAAAGATACATTTAGACTGGTATCCAAGTCAACAAATGCTAGTTTAACTAGCATCCTGAAGATTTCTCTACATCAATGATCATGTATGCTTTTGAAGAAAGAGTACCCTTTCTGCCTTAATTAGAGAACAAGATTTTTATTTAAATCTGTTATTAATACGAAAGAACTTGTATGAACTCGCCATTTCCTAAGAAAATTCTAACTATATGGATTTTTCTAAGGCTTCAAAGACGTGTTTTTTTAACAACAGTTTTTTTGGCCAAATTAACTTTTGTGTCAATATTAGGCACACAATAGCACTTGCACATCTGCGCTAGTAAGAAAGAATACTTCTGAGTTCCGTTTTAAAAACACTTAACAAAGGACACTTTCTGCCCAGAGGGAGAAAGAAAAGCTATTCTGTTACTTTAATGTTTTTTTAACTTAGGAATTTGAAAAATGAACAAGAAGGCTGTGCAGTGTCAGTCCCGTCCAATATTCTATCTATTGCCCTCTTGTGTTTCCTTACATTTGTAATTTAAGAAGCTTCTCAAAAAAAGACAGAAACGTTGATGGCAGAAAGCTATGAATATCTTAACTAGAGGGGATATTATTTCTTAACATGCACATATGCTTTGAACTAAAAGCAGGTGAATATGTTCAAGCTATTTAAACTTCCCAGTCCTTCTTTCAATTAGCAAGAGATTTTCTCATTTCTACTATAGTAGAGTCTCCGTCCTTGGAAATATTCAAAAACCCAACTGGATCAGGTCCTGGGCAACCTAGGTGACCCTGCTTTGAGCAGAGGAGTTGGACTAGACAATCTCCAGAGATCCTTTCCAACCTCAACCATTCTGTGATTCAGTCATCTAGCCTTTTAAAACCTTATAAACGCTTGACTGCATTTTACATATACTATTTTTTTGCTAACAAGATACACATATTTTATTTTCCTTCACAAGGTAACATTACAAATTCCAAACTAAATTGTTTTGTTAGTAACTCCATTCTATTACCACAATATAGACAAACACCTGTATGACATAAAAAACTGGAAGATGTATCTAATGTGAACTATGGCATTAAAATGGGTTTATGTGCATGGAAGTTTTACTAAAGACAAATGTTACATAAAATTCTTAATTTAAACGATTCTATGGAACACACTGTCAAATGTAGCAGTACAATGTCAGATTCCCATTTCCCTCCAATAACCTATTTCAGAAGCGTTCAGTTCAGAGTTCAAATGACAAAAGCTAAACCTGACCGGTAATCTGAACTGCTATCTCATTCAGTATCACATTCCCCAGCATACCATCTAGGCCATGGACGCAGACTATAAGATGTATTCCTTCTTCTGAACAGTCATCCTCTTCCATACTGAAATAAGGTATTGAAGAAGCCAGTTTGAAAACATCACTATACATAAATCCAGGAAGTTTAAGTTGCTTCAGTTCTTCTTTAGCCTGTAGGAAACTGCAACGAAACCATATTTATGACAAAACAAGATTTACTATTGCCAGACAAACGTAGGGTCTCCTAGGATACAGTTTTCTACTGTCTTTTTACTTTGTCTTCTATGTAATTGATACGAAGGAAAATATATTTATCAAATTACTACCTTCACAAAACAAACCAGTTCCTCAAAATATTTTTTATTGCAGCTTCCTACAGCCCCTTTTCCTCTGTAACAAAATACCCCATACCCCAAGCTCTACTCTCTTCTCTCCTTTGAACATCTCTGCAAACTCTGAAGTATTTCTGAAACCACTGAAGATTCTGCAAGCAACAGCTCTGTTTAAATGCAGTAACAAAATTACAGGAACTATAACCAATCAGAAGTCAAGGTAAAGATTTCCACTGCTATTGATAATTCTTGCCAAACTTAAAACCTATTTCCTAGGTCAGCAGAGAGCTGGAGCCAGTGCTGTAATTGCTCACCAGGAAGTCCCTCTGGTAAGCTGAATAACTGATGCTTGATCCAGAAGAAGCCAGACCCCTGATCTTTTAGATATTATATGAAGGCACAGACTCTATGGTTTCTAATAGCTGAGCTCCCCACATGCCAGGAGTTCCTTGTGTTCCTCCCTTTCTTCCCCTTCCCTTAGTTTTTTGTGCACAACCTTCCTACCTAATTGACTGCATGCCAGTTTCCCTGCAGCACTTCAAGCTTTGTGCTTCCTTATGCTTCTTTCCCTCCTTAATCTGTCTGTTCTGCGTGATCCCTCACAGCATCATGCTGTATCCCGTCCTCTTGTGCCTGCTCACGGTTTTCCTCCCATTCTACTTTTTGTTCTGTTTTCCCAGCTTTATCTTTAGCTCATTGCTCACTAACTGGCAAGAGCAATCCTCAATGAAGTCAGCCTGGACAGAAACCACCGCAGGCAGTTGGTCTTATCACTCTGCAGCAGAAGTTACTTAAGTTTGTACTCCAGGCATGTTTTCTGAACTGAATGTACCAAGGCTGGTTCTCTATGGAGCAGATCGTGTCCTCTGGAATCCCAGTTATCCCACGCTCTGGGAGATTCTGCCTTCCCCAAGGCCAAGTCCTTGATTTTACTCCGAATTCCCTCTTTCTTTTATTGTTACAGAACACCCTAAATAGTCTCTGCTTTTCATCCCTCCCATTCCACATCAGTACCCACTCTCCAGTATTTCAGAAGTTACTTTTCTGTCCACTTTTAACCTGTTTTCCTCCACCACCGCTCAATCCTTCCTCCTGTTCTTGGCTGCTTACCACAAACTATCTGGTCTTTTATCTCTTCTGCCTGCTTAGCATTCTCCTTGTTTCTACCTCTCTTCTAAGCTTTCTTCTTTCTGATAGCAATGTTTTACTTACAATACAACATATTAAGCTGCTGCTTCCCATGTTCAGTTAGCAGCAGGGGGTTATCAGGGAAACTCCTGTGTTTACAGCAAGAAGAGGTGCAACCTGGGATCTCTGATGTTCCTCTAAATGGCTTTCTTGGTATCCAAATTGCAGTGTAATTTAGAGCACCATGGCCTCTGAGGTGTTACATTTGGGCTATTTGAAATTAAGATTGAAAAATAAGGCGTCACCTTGGCTAGCACTGCACATTTCCTTCACTTAACTAATTAGATGGACAACCAGTTACAGAATGTTTTTGTTTTCATGTTTTTAAACTCAAAGCGTATTTTCCTATACTTGCTATTTTAACAGCTTCCATTTCATACACCATTTTTATGCTCAGTAGCCATTATGACATCACTTTTCAGCCGAATGATTATTTTTTTAAAAAGGAACATTCCAAAGAAACAAAAAAAATCACGTTTTGCTTAAAGTTTGTCAAACCACATGAAATGACAAGATAACTGATAGAAGGAATTCAGTGCTAACACACTTTCTGTCTGAACATCTAAAACGTGATGTTACTTCAGTGTGCAGAATCCACAAGCCACAGTCCTGGGGGCACTCTGGAGCCTAACCATGCTTCTTTTCCCCTTCTATACTACATTAACATAATTTCTAAAAGTAAAAAACTTTGTTTTAAAACAATCACTTACGCTAACATTTGAGGTTTTGGGGAGCTTTCATACCAGGAAACAGATGAAGCTGAGCTGTAGGATGTGCTGCCTGGCTGTTGTGTAATTGCATCAGATTTATTCCTTGAAGAACAGATAACATTGCAAGGAGAGTCTCTCAGAGAAGAAGGAAAAGACAGACAACCAGGAGTACAGACAGGAGGCACAGTCATTCCATCTCGCAGATGCCCACTATCAATCCTTTCAGATCTCAGGGCTCTTTCTTCTGCTGAGACATGATCCTGATCAGCACCGGAAGCTCCATCTAATATACTATAGTCTGTTTCTTCATAATACCCGTTTTCAATCATTTCTTGATCCTCCTCCTCTTCCTCGTCTTGTTGGGAAGAGCAAATAATTTCATTTTCATATGTTTCCTTTTGAGGGCTAACAGGATTGCTGTTGTCTGTAGGCCAAACATCTGAAATATCAGTGCTGCTTCGAGAGCCAAAATAGTTTTCGACAAGTCCTTGCTTTACCATGTCAGTACTACTGGTTGGAGAAGGATTATCTGTACCAGTTTCACTTTTAGCTACTGACAGTTCTTCAGTTGTCTCCTTTAGTTCTAAAGGCTCGTTATGTTTTCCTTCGTTTGTTTTTTCAACCTCATACACTGCATTTACAGATGAAGAAGCTGAAACCACAGATGGCTCACCCATACAAGTAATTTCCAAACGCAATTTAACTGTTTCTTCTGTAGTGTTAAGATGCCTTTCAAGGTCCTGAGAGTCCTTGCAGGTTGTGCCAAGGTCTGCCTGTGGGCTGTAACTTTTCACAGCAGTAGACGTATCCTCATCTGAAGCAACTAAGTGTAAAAGACCTTTTGTTCCTGAGAGCAAGGAATGTATAGATAGAGTTTTGTTATCCGAATGTCCTGAAAATACAACACACTGTTGCTCCAAATTGGTGTTTGATTTTTTACTGTCATCACATTTTGGCAAGTCAATTGCTCCAAGATCCAATACCGTTTTACTGTCACTTAGCTGGCATTCAGGTACAATAGATATCTTTGAATTCTCATCGGGTGACAGCTCATCATCATCTGAAGGCAGAGAATTTATGGATGTCAGGGATGACTGTATTTCACTTACAGCGCTGGTACTCTCAGTGCAATGGCTTTCTATTGCGTTTTTTATAGCACAGTCTGGTTTTAGAAAAAGCTGAGGAAATACTCTCTCACCATTGTATGCACTTTGCCCTTGAACATTTTCAAAAACCTGATCAGGGTTGGGGTGAGTTGCAAAAGAACTTGGTTCACTTTCTACACCTGAATCTGAAAACCTAGAAGAGGCATATGTCATGCTAATATCTGGTAATTTAGTCATGTCTCCACTTGCAGAAAGTTGACTTTCTTTTGTACAAAGAGTAGGCTGATTACTTTTTGGTTTTGTCAAGATGTCACTGATATGTCGGAAGTTTCTTTCGTGGACATCTTCCTTTTCAAGCACTTGTTCCTGTTCTCCTGAATTCAATTTATTTCCAGATTCTGAAGACTGAATATTGGGTGTCTGCACTCCGTCTTGTGGAAACTCAGCCCATGATCCAATGTGAACAGTTACTTTCTCCCCTTCATAGGGATTCTTATTACTTGGTTTGACCTCAATTGTCCTGACTCCTGAGGAAGCTGGTTGACCTCCATGACAACCTCCAAGTGTACCTCTGGGTTGTAGAGCACTATCTGCTTGTATAGCTCCAGAACCCGTCTGGGAGATAGTCAGTCTACCAAAAATAGCCACATTTTCACAGTGCACGGGGCTACCCGGACCTAATTGGACACCTTCAATCTTGGCAGTCTTGTCCTCAGTTCCAGATGGCAAAAATTGAAGTTCTCTTTGACTTATTTGCCTGGTGCAGGTCTTCATATCACAAGGAAATCCACCTAATGTAGGGTCCAGCCCTTCATCAGCATTGTATGAAGGCCTGCCTTCTGAGCTTCTAGAGGCATCTTCCAGTGCTGCACTTTTCAAACATTTGTAGCCTACTAAGACCACAGAGTCCTTAGAGATCTGTTTCACGACTTTTTTTGTGTTTTCAGGTTTCATTGTTTTCATGAGCTTAGTAACCTTAACTTTGGATTTATTTGCATCTTCATTTTTCCCTTTCAAAGTTTTTGTTAGCGTCTTTTCGCTTTCTGAATGCCAAAGGTTGGAGGCACCTGCAGGTCTTGTTTTCAGTTCCGGGCTAATAAAACCAGCTACAAAACCTTCTTCAGCTTCAAATTTATCCAGTTTATTGGACTCTAACCTTGGAAGACTCTGAACTACCAACCAGGGTACATCCAGATCTTTCACCAAAAAAAGCGAGGGGGGAAAAAAAAAGGGGGGGAAGAAAAAGGATTGTTTACAACAAGATTATGCAGGTAACTGAAGCTATAAAATACTAACAGTTATAGAACTTTACACATCCTCAACACTCAAACTAAAGAAACATTTCCTAGCAAATAAATGTACTCCTTTAAAGCCAGCAAGAAATATAAAGAAAAATACGCAGGTTTTACATAATATTTGCTCATTTCTTCAAAAAGAAAACTGCACTGTGAGGTGTGTCTACCTTCAGTAATTGAATCTAAATATCGATCTTCAAAGATTATAGGCAAGGAGTTCATATCTCCATCTAGTTCACTGCATTCAATAGGGAGGGGTGGAAGAGTACTGCAGAAGGAAGTGTTTTTGATAGCTGCACACATCTGTAGATGACTTTGAGCACTGAAAAAAAGGAAGTAGTTCTACATGAAAAAAATAGAACTATTTATTTTTACATTAATAGAAATTAGCAGTAGTTTAATTCACTTTAGTAGAAGCTTTTCTACTAATTAGTTATTTAATAGCTTTAATAGTTATTTAATAACTTCTTATATAACTTTCATTAAAAAAATTCAAATCTGTATTTAGAATATAAGTTTCTCTTGAACTTGTTATGTAAGTATTTTTGCAAGACTACTTCTACACAACATGAACTATAACATATGAAGAATAACAGTACTACATGCTACATATTGTGCACTTCAAAAGGCTACTCACTGTAGTTCTTGATAGGCAAGGGCAGCTTGCCTAGGATGCTCAAGACAAAAGAATGCTTCTGCAAATCTGCGCACCTGCAAGATCCAAATAAAGTTAGAGCTTATTTTATATTGCATACAATTTTTGAAAATCCACCCGCATTCCTACACAGCAACGTTATTAACTTGTACGTATTATATAGACAGTTACTTTTTTTTAAATGTTCAGTCTGAGAGGGAAGAGGATGCCACAGACTAGCCACTGAAAGAAGAATTTTAATTTGTGCACTGGACGACTGAGGGGAATTATATTAGATGCAACTGCCTGCTGAAATCAAGAAATCAATCATCCAAATCAGGCTCACCTGAAACAATAACACACAAAAATATTAAGAGAAATTTCAATGAGAAGAAAGGAAATGACTGTTTGATGGACACTTCTGAATGTGCTTTAGGATTACCTTCAGAAGTAGAAACCCATTAGATACTCTGCAGTCTCAAAATATAGAGATATATGCGTTTCAAACTTTTCATGAATACTCTCTAGCCCACAGTAAACTATTGTGCAAAAAAATCTTTTGTTTGTAAAGATTTCAGCTGCAAATGACAAAGACAATAACAAAGTGTATGCTAATTACAAGCACTGTATTCAAGACTTAATTGTACGCTTGAAGTCAATAAACCATACAATACTAAAATGGTATTTTACAACATAGAGGAGCATATTTTTTTATCATCAAATACATAGCGTGGAAATAGAGAGTGTGAATTATACAGCAATTTACTACAAAGTTAAGGTTTTTCAAGACAAGATTTCTCACATTTCCAATATTACATAAATATATTAATTCAATCTAGATGTATTTTTAGAACTTTTATTTTTGCAACTGCCCAATTACCTGCATCAAAAAAATGCAATTCAATGCAGTATGACAGTATCTTGTTTGTTGTAACAAGACATGCAAAAAAGAGAATGTGCTGTACAGTGGCTGTTGGCAACTGCTTGTGCATTAATTTGGGCATAAACATCATTTTGTTTATATCAATTAAAACAAAATTTCTATCCCACTTAGAGAACCACATATGTAGCTAGTCTACTTAGTCAATCATTTATTTACCAACCACTTCCTGGTCCTCTACTCCTTTATCTCTTCAATACACTCTGGGTCTTCCTCTTAAATTATCTAATTTTCCAAACAGACCATGAGAGTTTGCAGTGTTTCTGGTGGAGCAGGCATCAGACCTAGTTCAGTTCCCTCCGCTTTCATTTCACTCAGAGCTGCGGCCAGCATCTGCGTCCACCCTGAGCACAGACATGGCAGTAAGAAAATCCTGTGCATTAACTGGCAAACATCAGACTTTCAGGACCACATTACCTTTTGTTCAGAGCTAAGCTAGTTTTCCCTCCTGATACACTGCTCAGTATACTTTTAGAGAGTACCGTTTGGATGAAGTTTTATATTCTGTAGCTTCTACTTTTTCCTCTTTTTTCTTTTAATAAAAGAAAAACTGGAAAAAAATTGCTCCAAGGTGCTTAAGAAAAAAACCAACCACAAACATTAAACCCCCAATCTCTAACCTGCACTAGAAGCTGAAAGTCCTGTCCCAACTGTATTATATGAAATTAATCTCAGTGATAACATCATCTGTGAATAGTCATGGAAAATGTTTTGAAGTAAAAAGAAAACACTAAATTCAATACTTTCTTGTAAATGCAATTTCTACTCTCAGCAGTGACCAGACACACACAAGATGTACCTGCTGTCCTTCAGAAATTATGTTAAGAGTTTATGCATATACACATGGGATTACAATCAGTGTTCCTAAGTACTCCTCTGCACTTCCCCAGCTGGCTTTTCTAAACAGACTTCTACCTTCCAAACAGATCGTTTTGTCAGAGCTAATCCCCCAACCTTTCCTCCAGAAAGAGAGAAGATCATTATACAATAGACTTAGAGACAATTTTACTGGTTAAAAAACTAGATTTTAGAGCAAGTGATCGCAAAGACTGGACTGGTTATCATTCTAAACCAAGCAATTTAAAAATTAATTAAAGATCCTAATCAATCATGTAATAGGAAATAAAATAATAACAGAAATATTGTCCAATTTGTAGGTTAAAGCCAGGAAAGGAGCATAAAGCTGTTTCCCAGGACGCAAGCAAGGTGGTTTTGACTTTAGACGCGAGCAATCACTTTATCACATAAAGTAACTGGAGTTATACGGAGACCAGATCTTTAGAACTCTGCCACTATCTCAAACAGAAAAGGAAGGCTTTTTTTTGTTTGCAATAAATCCCATTTGCAATTGTTTAAGTAATTCCAGTGCTTTTGAAGAAAATCTGATTACCAGCTCAAGACAGCTCTTAGTATAATAGCAATGGTATAAAACTAGCTGAAAGCAAGATCTGAAAGCCCACATAAATCAATATTAAGGAGAGAAAAAAACCCAAACCAACAGTAGTTCATTATGTTTAATCAGTGCTTCACTTACGGAAGGACTGAGACATTTGCTAGGATGCTGTTAAACAGCCTCTGCAGAACCAGAAAAACTACCAGCTGGTGCTAGTGACTCAGGCGCTACCAACTTGGGCCAAGTCCACAATGACTTTGGCAGAAGGAAATTGTATCTGCTACTCCTAGTCCCTACAGGCTTCCCAAAATTACAGTTTTTGTGGTCCTCCCAATGTAATCAGAAGAGGAGGAAAAATCAGATAGAAAAACTGCTGTGGAATATATTGAGACCCTGCACATTTATGAGCAGCAGTCTGAGATCTTAGTTCTCAGTTCTCATTATTTTAGGACTAATCAAACTGAAAGAAATAATTTTGGAAGAGCATGTTCAGACCTACCAGAAGATGTCACTATGGAACAAACAGGTGAACTAGTTTAGTGTGCAAATTTTTTGTAATATAAAATAACATGGTCTAAGCAGTTTTTTCAATAAAACGCAGTCTTTGATGTTTGGGTAGATAATGTAGTATCCAGTAACTGCAAAACTCAATAAGAAATAGCAATTAGCCACTTCTTTAAAAAATAAAATAAGTTCAACTTTTTCAGTTACAACAAGGATCACCTCTGAGCTCAACTTAGAAGGCTCCTGAGTTTTAGAGACTCCGTGTCCCTCACTAGCAAGCTACACCGAGCACTATGTAAGACTCTTCATCCCCACACCACTATGTTGCAGGTGTAGATTCATTGCTCCAGAAAGGATTTTTTCTACAGCTTTTATGAGGAGCGGCTGAGGGAACTGGGGCTGTTTAGCCTGGAGAAGAGGAGGCTGAGGGGAGACCTCATCGCGCTCTACAACTACCTGAAAGGAGGTTGTAGCGAGGTGGGGGTTGGTCTCTTCTCCAAAGTAACAAACGATAGGACGAGAGGAAATGGCCTCAAGTTGCGCCAAGGGAGGTTTAGACTGGACATTAGGAAAAACTTCTTTACTGAAAGAGTGGTCAGGCCTTGGAACAGGCTGCCCAGGGAAGTGGTAGAGTCACCATCCCTGGAAGTATTTAAAAGACGTGTAGATGAGGCGCTTAGGGACATGGTTTAGTGGGCATGGTGGTGTTGGGTTAACGGTTGGACTTGATGATCTTAGAGGTCTTTTCCAACCTTAATGATTCTATGATTCTATGATTCTATTAAAGAATAATTTGCTTTTTTCTTATTAAAAAAAACAAAAAATTAAATATGATGTGGTGCTTGAAGCAAGTTTGTTTATGTGTAGTGACAGATTACAAAACAAGTGCGTTTAACAGCAACTGGAAAGGGAAAAAATGCAGGCATGAAAACAAATTATACTTTTTTAAAAAAAAAAAGTGAGGAAGGGAACTCCTATTCAAATTTTGTGAAAAATGCATCACAGAAATACTTCTAATATGCACAGTATCTCAATTCACACAGTATAATTAACTACTTTGATTTATATTCCCTAAAATAACTGCAGTAAAATTCAATAATTAAGGTGTTTGAGAGCTAAAGAAAATGACTTACAGAGATTTTAAAACAAACCACATTTAAGAAGCTAAATACATAATCATTAGCAGTATCTTTTTTTTTTAAATGCTGGAGCATAAAAATAAAAACATTAATACTTCTTTTGATTTTATTAAATATATACTTGTACAAACACTAACAAACCAGCAGTTGAATGCAAGTGCAGGTTAAGTGGTTAAGTGAAACAATATTCTCATTTCATACCTCCCACCCGTTAACTGAAGGATTCCAGAATTTATACGAAAAGTACGAAAAGGTAGGATTCATAGATAGCCAGTAAAATGCTCACACCTTCCTATGGCTAGCAAGTCTAACAAGTAAGCCTTGCGCTCTTTCTGAAAGATTCCATTTATTCTCCAGAATAGGCCATTTCCACAACCATGATTCCGTCATTAAACAATGTGATTTATCAAGTCTGTACATAAGACCACAGTCCAAGTATCCTTCATAATCAGTTTCCCCTCCAGAACCAAAACAGAAAGGGTTTTTTTGATGCAAGTGACAGAAATACTGGTGAGACAAATCAAATCTCTGAGAAATAAAGCCTTAAAATTGTTTTGGATTGTGACTATAACAAAGCACTGATAACGTGTATTCGCATTAACCAGACCTTCAAACAAGCTCTCTGCAAATGGTTGTACAAGAAGCGCCTCCAGATAATCTCTTAAAATCAGCATTCTATAATGTGTGTGAGACAAATGCACAGATTGTGACGTCAGACAGTAAAGATGCCAGGCCAGCTGAAGATCAAGCTGCGTGTTTGATGAGTAGGGGTGGTGGGTGTCATTGTTTATTTGTTTTTGTTTTAATGAATCTTACTCTCTGAAAACTTTAAAATGTTAGGTTTCTTCAAATCCATGGCCACAAAGGACGGGAGGGAAAAATATATTTATTAGAAAGTGAAGGTAATGCTTTAGTTCATATTTGAAAATATTTCACTATGGGAACTGGCATTGCTGTGGTTTTGCATGGAGAAAGCCCACACAACTGTATATATACATATACAGATCAACTGTGTGTATCGGTACTCACTATATATATTTTTATACATATACACACACACTCACATGCCAGATCATTTCCGATACATCTCTTCTTTTTTAAAATCCCACTTAAGAGACTTTTCAAAGCTTATGAATGTTATAAATTCCTAATTCAGAAGGAAAGCACATTTTGTTTTATGATGTAAGCAGGCAGCCTAAATGCAGTAGGGAAGTAAAATGCAGGGTGGGCACTAGGCATGGCTCCTGCAGAAAAATACGTCATTCTGCACAAATACATCTTATTCCACAGACTGCAATTTGCCTTGTGAACTGCATTTCTTATTCAAAAGATCAATGAGTTAGTTGGTTTGTAAACATAAATAACGTATTTTATGTATTATATTCCAAGAATAAGCTCTAACAACATGATACACAAGCTAACAAATGCAATACAACAGCTCCCTTTATGATTCCAACTAACCTTCCCAAATAAAACTATAAAAATTAAAATCTGGAGTCTCATTTTGACACACATCTCCATAACAATGTGTCCCAGTAAGAGTATGAACGTGCCAGAGTTCCTAAAGCCAGAGTCAATACTTACTCTTAATGTGTGATGCTCTTGTGCTAGCAATGCTGTGACCTCCTCTTGTAAGGTAATGACCTCCAGAAATTGACCCCAGAGAGCCATTAGAAGTGAGCAAAGCTGAGCAAGATTCATATTTATAAGTTCTGCCAGTTCATCAGGATTCTCCATTTTCTGAAATTAGGAAAACATATTTACATGATTAACAGATGACACCATAATGTACAGACAAGAATCAAAAAAAGCATACTTTATCTTAGTGAGAATTTTAATTTAAAAAGTAACTTCCAAATGAGAACTGTTCTCCAATGAGAATTGAATTAATCTATGTTACAACACCAACAGATTATTTTATGTTGCTTTAAATATTATCCAGTTGTCTTTTAGAATTAGGACTCCTGACCTTAAATTAAAGCAACAATTCCATTTATGGCAACCATAACTGAGTTGACAACTCTTGTATTTTCTAACATGCACAAATATAGGAATCAGCAATCAAAAAAAGAAAATCAATACTCGCTATATGTTAGTCCAAATTTGATACAATTGTAAAAATTTAATAAAGACTATTTCAGAATAGTCACAAATCACAATAAACATTTATATGGTGCTATATATCTACATACACTTTAAACATGCTCAGGAACCAGTGTTACAGTATAGGCTTCCTAGAATCAGATCACACCAAGACAAGTTCAGTGTGAAACAATTTGTTCTTTCTTAACAATGTATTGTAATCCTGAGATATAGTTCCATGCCAGTCAATTGTAGACTAGTAGGCTTATGTTCCCTGCCATTTTAGAAAAAAATGTAATTTTTCAGAAACTCATTGCAGGCACATAAGGCACTGAGGCAGAGGGGTTTAGAAAGTAAAGATAATAAAAACCCAACTCCAGCAATATTACAGAGCAAGTAGAAAAAAGGATTGCAAATACTAAAACACCAGCTTAGTAGGCAAAAGTGGAAATAAGAGGAGGAAGAACTTCTGATGAGAACTGCACAAAACAACAGAAAGGAGAAAAGGAAAAAATATAAACATACTTCAGCAAGCTAAGGGAGAAACTAATGAAACAAAATATCATAGGTACTGAAAGAATTTACAGAAGCTATGTAAATGTAAAAAACCTTTTATCATATAAAGTAAGATCATTAGTTGCCCATAGAGAGCTAACTGTGCTGGCTTTGTCTCCAGTTATACAAATGATATCCTTTTAAAGCCAGTATTACATTTCCTTGCAGTTATACTACTATTACAGTAATGAAAGGGTCTTCAAAAGCTGGGCAGATGGCCCACTCAGCAGCAAAGCATGGGCAATCTTTCAGAAAAGTTTTAAAACCTGTGCTTTAAACTTCACTGTGATAAGGAAATTAGCTATTCAGCTGGGGCTAGTTCTGACTAAGAAGAGAGTGGGGGAGACAAATCTAAGGAATCTGAAGTAGACAGTGTTTCGTTGAGAGCGTAGGGAAAACAGGAGAAGGAAACGGCATCAGGACAAGTCCTTCCAGATGAGGGGATGACTTGGAGAATCTGCTTTTGTACAACTTACTACTACAGCTTGATCTTCTATCATTGTTATTTGATACCATGAAAACCAAAGAATTCAAATTATAAATGCAGAAAATTCAAAATGTGATTTTAATACAATAATCCACCTTTCTATAATCTTCAGTTTCATAGTATACAAAAGTTACCATGGCTACTACTGACACGCCAAACCACCAGATCAACAGTTAAGTTCTGGAGTCAGTTGAGCAATTTCTCTTTGAATGAGGAGCAATTGAAATAAGTGTTGGCAAAAAACATACAGGATGTTATCACTGAAACAAACTGCTTATTCCCAAATAGCATACGAAATCAGCATACTCTACTTTCATAGTTATTTCACTTATTTTAAAAAATTTTAAAAAATTGTACCTTTACTTCTTCACACAATTCTGTAAGACGAACTTCTACATCTATGTTTTCTGGAAAGATGAGAGGACATATCCATGAAAAATGTACTTTCCAAGTTGCAGAATAAAACCAATTATCTCACAAAACAATTTTAAAACATAAAAATAAAAAAGCCCATCAAACAAAACTTGAAGCCATATTAAGTACCACAATCAACTTTAAATCAAGTAAATTATAAACTCCCATTAAAATAATTTCTTACTAATTTCTGAGATTGAGGACAGAACACAATTAATAAAAAAAAGGTTTGCAACTGAGTATCATCATCACTTGTCTTGATACCTTCTCAAGGATACCAATTTTCCATTCAAAATTGTACTTGAAAATACTGTAATTTAGATGATACAATTTGCAGATTATCCACTGAGAGCTGCTCAACTATTCAGCAGCAATGTCATCGTTCACAACTGAGGTAATATAATTCCTCTTCTACCTCCGATTTTCCAGAGATACCTTATTTCAATACCATTTTTCTACAGGCATATTATTTACCTGATTTTCAAGCTACATGAACATAAATACAGTTCTTTAATTGTCTTAGGAATTATATTTTAGTCAAATAAAACTGTTCATTAATTGATCTTTCTCTCAATAACTCAATGTTAAGAGCAAATCAGTCTTCCATGGTATGGCAGCTTAAAATGAATCTGAACCTTGAATAACTTATTTATAAAGAAAACAGATTTATTCCTTCATGTAAGATGTTTTTCCTTGCTAATCATTCCTATCCTACTTAAGGAGATCTGATCAATTAAATAATAATTTAGTACTATGTTTTGATTTCCTTCTACATCTGAGGTACCAGTAACAAGGGAACAAAATTTATACACCCTAAAATGGTCTGTGACAAATATTTATATTTAAATTCATTCTTGAAACACAGTATTAAGGAAAAAACCTACAACGTTTCTTGAAAGCATATATCAACAAAACATGCCTTGAAACCCACAATAATAGATTTAGGATATGGATAATGAACATAGGTTTACAGAATGGCAGCAGTGTGTTTACTCAACTTGTCTTCAAATAATACCACCTAGATTTGGTAAGTATATATTGATTTTCAACTAATTGCATCCATTATACTTAGGTTTAAACCTAATGCCAAACAAATTAACTCACACAACTCTGAGTTCTGAGAAAATATGCAAATTGCGGAAATGCAGGAAGTTCTCAGAAACAAGTTTAGAAATGTTTTTGAAAGAAACTACATACACCTATATTAGCTAAACAGTACTTGATGATAATTATTCTGAAAAGATATGAAAACAGTTTAAGATATGATACTACTTTTGGTGTGTTTGTGGCCGCAAAAATTTTGTCATTAGTGAAAAAATTAAATGGCTTACTTATGAGACACAATACTGATGATTTACCTTGTTTGTCACACTGCAACTGAGCGTAGACTTTGAACAACATTTAAAATTCTGAAGTCTAAAATCATTATGGAAAACCCCAAACTACAATGTTATATTAAAACAAAAAAGACAGAATAGAGACAATACAAGGCAAAAAGAAATTAAATATTAACATTCTACAGCAGTAATGTTCACCCAGTAAACGTCTGATCCAATTTTGCTGGCTCTGCTAAGAAATAGTTTTGTTTTCTTTTTAAAACAAAACCCAAATGCAGTTATAGATGATTAAGCTGGTGACCTACTATGAACTGCCATTTTATTCTTTTCCCATCACAAACTTCCTTGTGCTTAAACAGCACTGTCATCTTTTGTCCAGCATCAGGCCAACACTGACACTCTCCAAAGGGAGAACTGGCCATTTAGATATGGACAAATGCACCTTAAGCTTTGAGAATGTCTTGTGTAGTGTTTGGAAGAATCAAGCCTTGAGATACCAGAAGCAACCTGAAAGATTTCTCAGGAACAAAAGGAATTAGTCTTTAATTATCTAAAAAATTGAGTCTGTGATGAATTAAATGAAACCATAATTTTTAGCTATTTTATTTAAATGGTGACAACTGACTGAACTCTTCAATAATTTTTGTTTAGTAAAATAGGACAACACTAAACCAAAAAACAGTAATAATTTCTCATTTTATTATCTATATTCAGCCTAGAAATAAGTAGCTCAATTCTGCAGACTTCATCAAAGTTCAACATAGGTTCACTATAGCTGAATAGTGAAATAGTGTTCCTGTTTACAAAAGAATATAGTATTTTGTATTACTAGTAAGAATATAATATTTTGTATTATTAACAAAAATATAATAT
>NW_009229592.1:0-27389 GCF_000690835.1 Fulmarus glacialis
GTAGCTCAGGGCTGGCTAATTCCCTCCTCTCGCCAGCTGGGCTCCTCCAGGGGAAAGGAGACAAAGGGGAGCGAGAGGGGGATGCTGGGCCTGAACTAGGGCAGCACATGTTGCGTTTGCTACCGCTACTGCTGTCTACCGGGGGGAAAAAGGAAGAAAAACAACAGGAAAAAAAGCACACCACCATTGTGTTACTTACTGCTTGGGCTTACGGCTGTAATTAAAATAATTTAAAATGTCCACTTTGCAGAAACTATTATAAAAATATATTTATTTTAAATATCTTCCCTTTTGCAGCCAGACTACTCATGCCTTGTGCTGGGCTGTGGCACACAGAGGAAGGACTGCACCGGGGAGAACTCTGGGCACTTAAAACAGCTCCAGTGACTAAAGCTTCATTGTTCAGCTTTGAAACTGTAGATGCAATGGGCCAAATCCAGTGGTAACACAGGCTGGGCCAACTGCTTTAACTTTGTTACATCCATACGTGCTTATGCCAACCATTCCATTGGCCCACCATGCAAATCGAACAAATCTTTTAGAAGGTCTCTTTTTCCTCTGAAACGAACCCATCTACCTCAAAATGCACTCTAACATTCAAATAGGGCCAGTTCGCCTCCAGCTGCTGCTCTTCAAACATATTGGGCTATTCAGAAAACAAAATCAAAGAAAGCTGGTATTAACTTTGTGAGTGATGCACAAAGACGTTGCTGTGCTAATATAATTTGGATTCAAAAAAATTAACATTTCTCAGATTGAAAAGCTGGGTTTGTAATAAAAATGGAAGCATTTACATAGACAGTTGAAAGCAAAGATTGTCTCCTTTTGTTAGCTTGATTTAGACCTTTCATCGATTTTCATGTTTAACTTCTGGATTCTTTTTATTGCACCGTTTTCTCATACTTTTACAATTTAAAAAGAATTAGGAAAGTTTAAGCCCCAGAAACAACCTACGTTGATTTCCTTACAAACAAGATACTAAATTACTAAAGGCCTAAACTGAAGAAATTAGGGAAAACTCATTATCGTTAATCTCTTTATGGAATGAAAAATAGCCCTGTTAATTTTAACTTGCCATATTAAATTGAAGAAAAGACCTGTAATGAACTGAGAAGGAAATTCTACAGTATTTTACCAAGTAATATTTTAGTGGAAAGATATATTTTAGATGTGGTGTGACATGTCTGGCAATGATGGTTAGAATAATAATTCTACATTAATGCAATCAAAGGAATGTAGCAGAATGAGAAAAATCACTTTCAAAAAGGAGATTAAAGTCATTAAAAATGGCTAATCCTGCAAAGTGGGACTGTTCTAAAATAGAGAATCACATGGCTGGTGCAAGGCTTTTGTCATTTGCGCATAAGAGAATCAAAACAAGTATTAAAAGGGTAAGAAAATTCAATAAAAAAGTTTAATTAGGAAAAAAAGAGCATTAAGGAAGTTTCAGAATGTCAGTAGTCCTCAGGATATACGTGCAGGTCATGAAGCTTAAAGGGCCAAACTTGATAATCAATCTCAAAGTGGTATAGTAATTTAGCAACTTAATGTTCAGCACGTTTACGGGACTGCAAGCATTTATCATCATCACTGAGGAGCTAATTCCAGCTTCAATGTATTCAATAAATGTATTTTTCCTTCTAATAAGAGCAATTTGGCTAAACTGCAGTATAAATCATACTTCATTCTCTGTTTATCTTCCAGATAACATGAGCCAAGTTCAGAAATACAGTCGTGAAGCTAAAACAATAAAATGAAGTCTTAAAAAATGTGATCTCTCTTTGAAAGGAGACAAACAGCACATCAAAGATGTGTAAGCAGGAGTAAGCAGCACTGTTGTCTCAGCATACACTAATGATGTTGATATATTTACTATTTCAGAGTTATTTTGCTAATAGAAATAAAATTGACCACACAAAATTTCACAGTCCCTGCAAACACTTTCCCCCATCTCCCTGCTCAAAGCTAACTGGAAACATTACGCTCCCACCAGACTTTGAGCCGAGCCGCATCTGAAGCAGTTGCAGAGGAACAGGCTCACTCAGCTGCCCGGTCACCTGCGTGGCCCCAGCCCTGGGGTCAGCATTCGTGGGCAGGGGCTGCACAAACCCGGGCTACCCCCCAGCCGGCTGCTTTTTCTCTTAAGAACAAAAGGTATGCACAGAGACCCCATTTGCTGCCCCAGACCTGAAGTTCATCCTTGCTTAAACCCCCCTGTTTACCAACGTAGAGCATCATCGGGTTCCCCTCCAGTGGAAAACCTCCCTACTCTTTCTCCCCTCTGTGAGGAGGCACGTCGCGATGTGGCCAGCGTGGTATGGGAGGCCAGTTTATTCCAGCTGGTTTGAGTGCAAACAGCAGCACAGACTGAGCACCACGGGGCTCAGAAGAGGCCGCACAGCCTGCCCAGGCATCAACAAAATATCCAGGGTTTGGCCAAAGAGGCAACTTTGAGACTCCCCTCCTGAGCCCAGTAGGCATCTCCATACAGGACAATAAACCAAGGGGGTTAGATTTGGAAGGTGCTCTTATTCTATCAGGTTTATTCCTCTAGCACAGAGCTAGTACACAAGGGAAGTAGTTAAATTAACAAAACCAAAACCCAAAAACCAAAAATCAATTGTTGAGGAAAGGATTGTTGTTTGATTTAAGTTCAGACTCCTGGTTCTCTCCGAGCCTCTCCATGGCACACAAGTTAAAAATGGTCAAAGCACTCAAATTGCTTTAAGCTACTGAGAGTTGATGGAATTCTAGCACCCAAAAAAGTAAGTTACTTTTGAAAACAAGCTTGGCATCATAAGACACGCTTCTGAACTGTGTTTCAGTTCCTCACCTCCATAATAGAAAAAAGCCATCTGCTCTTCAAGGGCAAATTGTAGGGCTTACTTCTGTATAGCTGTGAAAACCCAAGACATCCTCAGATGGAAGGCCCGACAGAAATGCTATCAATTTCAATAATTATTATAATCACAGATGCTTAACTATGAGAATACAACACAGAGATTGAGGACTGAGAAATCTTCAGTACTGGTAACAGCAAATTTTGCATTGCTGCATTATGTATTAAAGCCAAGGATTACAATGCATTACAGTAAGAACGTCACATAGCATACGCTGCTCATTTACACTGCAGTGCTGGTGTGAAATAATGCAAATCAAGTTTACATAGCAAATGTTTTAAGTTTCAATATTTTCAGTGCACTGTGACAGCTTTTTACTTAAATTTTTTGTTGGAGTGTTTAGCCCCATTTTCCTGCACATTTCCTGCACAGTTATGACAAAGTAAATAATAAAAAACATCATTAATATTCCAAACTCAATTTTCTATGCATATATTAGCTTCACTGAACATTTTTGTTCGTTGTGTCGCAGAAGGCAACAGTGGACTGCGAACCACCAGCTCTTGTGGCGATGAAAGCCTTTTTATGCTGACACTGCACCTATCTCTGAAGGGTATTGTAACTGCTGGGCTGTGACCGAAACCCAGCATTAATGCGCACTCAAACACACTTCACTAAACAATGGAAAAAAGATTTCTACAACTTATTTATAATTATCCCTACAAAAATATCATGCAACTGTCCCCCAGAACTGGTCAACCTGCCCTTAGCCAAGGCACTAGGGAGAGGCCCATGGAAGTTCAGGCTGCTCTGAAGAGCTCTATACGCAGCTTCAGACTTCAGCAACTTTAGCTTCTGCACAAAACAGTCTTCACAGTTTTTTATTTTAAGGCACTATGCCATTTTTTAAATATATATATAAAAATATATATAAAATGTTCAAAGCAAACCTAAAATTGGGTAAAAACCTAAGAGGTGCTAATATAAGTGGCACCACAGGCAGTGCTTTCATTATTATCTGTGACTGAGAAAAATGCAGTTATACCTAATTATATGCTTATGTGGTAAGCATTTTTGTTGGACTAAATTACCAACAGTTAGTGACTCTTTTTCCAACTTCTCAGCTTTGCACTGCAATTCATTTTTAAGTGAAGTTTTTAAAAAATGAAAGAAAGACGTCTGGCTCAATGGAAAGTATATATAATCTAATTTTTCTTCTCATGCAAAGAGTAACTTGGTATTTAGAATACAAAATCAGCACAAGATGTAGTGCAGAATTTCAAACATTAAACTTGCTGGGATGTCTGCCGCAGATAAACAGTTACACATAGATGGTTTAAATCTCGCTGTCTTTGTTTAAACCTTTCTGTAGTGATCAAAGATACATCTAATTAGTCTTTTTTATGCTGCAAGTTAAAAGTACACACAAAGATGTGTACTGAAGCTTAGTTGATATACAGAAACTTGTTAAGCCAGAGTAACGCATGCCTGAGCCCTTGTCTCCCATTAGCAGAGATATCAAGACTCAGTAATGACCATCGATAGGATGATACATAATTCTATCCAGATGATAAAATCAAAAAGTTATTTTTAACATTATTTTTTCTTATGTCAAACAGTCTGTATTTTGCTGGTAACAAAAAATTAACATATCGTTAAATAAGTTATTTTACACTTCAATAAATGGCATAATAAGGGGTGGAGGAGAAAGTTTTATGTTAGATCTAGGAATAAACTAAATGCTTTCAGAGTTGAATCACTGTTTTTCTTTACTCCCTTTGGAAAAGCAGCAGATACTATATTCTGCTGTGCATCATGGACTTGGGACTGAAAACAGCTGCACTCTAATTACATGTAAAGTGTACCAAAACATTCCTTTTATCACAGACTGTAAATCTGTTAGCATCTGTCTCTCCTTTGTTTCTTCCACAAGATACAAGCTTGTTTCTACATTTTTCTCACCTGTAGCGGTGATTAAAATTCATTATAAATGAAAGGAGTGAACACTAAAACAAGTTCCTCTGTGTACAGTTCTAAACTCAAATTAGAAACAGCTGTTTGCTAATTCATGCAGTGATGTTTTGTCGTGCTCTGTGAATCAATAATAACTCACCCTATTTCTACCAAAATGTTAGGATTATACATATATTTTGCTTAGCAATTTGCTCTTCAGAAATGTTCAAATGCACATTCAGTCTTTTTAAAGCGAGATTAGAAGATGATACCGGCAAAATCATCAATGAATTAACAGAAAGATCTTAATAGCTTGCTGCTCGTGCTTGCCCTGCTACCTAGAGGGTCCTGTGCTATTCTTGCCTGCTTTGATACCCACGGAGCATTTAGCAAGAAGGCACGTTGTAAGACAGATGTAAAAGAACAAAACTGTATACGGGGTCACATGCTGCATCACGGATGCAACAGTCACACTGAGAGAATGCTATAAAATTAGAGTTTCGGCTATGACATGTACAACTTTCAAACATAAGGAATGACAAAGCCCTTAGGAAAATAATCCTAGTAGGATAATTATTACGTATAATAATTAGTTATAAAATTAGTTATAATAAATGGCAATACTTATGCTAATTGTTAGTAATATTTCTTCATATTATGTTAGCCAGAGCACAAACTTCATATGACCCTATTGGCCTTACACTCACACAATTATATTCTGCGCTTCTTGCTACTTCATGTCAACATTTATCATGATTTCAACACTTGATTATACAAAACAAAGAGACAACACACAGTGGTTAAGAGCTTTGCCTGCTTCATTTTTTATCTAAACCTAAGGATACAAGCAGGGCAGTTGCAATGTTTTGAGCAGACCCCGTGACAGATTTGCAGAGCCTGCCCTGGTTGCAGCAGGACCGGGGCCACCCCTGGCCCCGGCACTACTCCCTTTGCAGAGCCAAAGATCCAGCCTGGAGCGGTGGAAGAGCATCAGCCTCCATACAGGTCTCTGCAATACATGCAAGGAAAGTCCTTTTCTCATCTATACATAAAGATGTTTTCCCTTCCTCATGTTTTGTAACTGTTAGCAGGGAGGGTGCTTCCCATAGAGCTCAAACGCAAGCTTCGAGACTCTGAACCACTCATGGAGATGTGGCCAGCGGAAGAGCCTTTCTGGTGGGATGAAATGCATGAGATGTATTTCCTAGATTTATGATTTCCTCCCTCCCATTTGATCGGGCAGCTCTCACATACAGCAGGCACCTGTTCTCAGGCTGTTTTGCTGAGTACCCTCAGGCACGTGCCATCAGACGGGCTCGGCCCCAGCTCTTTATAACTGAGCATCAGAAATACAGACTAGCTGCTCTTTGGAGAAACCCAATGAATACAGAATCCAAAATTAAAGAGAGACAGACTTTTCTCCATGAACTGACCAGATCGGTGTGATTTAATTTAATGCTTTACTGTGCTCATTTTCATGTTTCTGAATTGTTCTTCCAAGTGAAGATTAAGTCATCAATTACAATCCATTTAGCTCATTCATAAAATTCATTTAAGGGTCATATCCTGCACGGTGAGCGGGGAGCCCTGGAAGCCAGTGCTGACAAGGACAGGCAGCACTTTCCCCCAGGATATTCAGCTTGTGCAGAATCAAGTCAGAGCTCGTTTTGATGGCGTGGGCAGCAGTCTGGAGGAGCAAGTGCCTTTAAAACTGGGGCAGTGGCAAACTAGGACAAAGAGAGTTTTGCCAAGACCTCTCCAATAAGCTGCTGTTACTGCTAAGACAAATGCATATCTGCTTCTGTGCCAGTGGACAATATTAGAGTGGTGTTTCCATTTCTGCAGAGCTCTGTTTCAACTTTTCGGCCATGTATCAACTCTGAGCCAAAAGAACCACTAAGAAGAGAGAAAACGGGGACCAGACACCATAAATGCTCTGTGTCTTCTGGTTGGGGTCACCAAAAGTACCTGGATTGCTAGGATGGCTTTCTATGATGAGAACTTCAACTGATGCTATGCAGTGACCTGACCTCTAGGAAAATGGGTTTGCAGTCCCTGTCTGTCACGTATGAGAAGTACTTCCTAAGAACAGACTTTTGCTCCTAAATGAGTATTTTCCATCAGTGCTCAGTAGAAGCGATGTCAATTGCCATGTTCCAAACCTGAGAAAAACCTCGTGTTTCAAACCTCAGCCCTGCACAGGACTTTACTGCCAAGTTTTCCGGCCTGAGGAATTTAAAGCTGGTCATATTATTAGAGCAAGTTGCAGGGGAAAATAAAACCAGCTTGTTAAGTTAGAAAGGGTAGGCTGTTCCAGACTCTCATTTTGATCTAGGTGGGAAAACTGTGACGCACTTACAAACTTAATGGGTTGACGTTCATGATGAATAGACCTAATGCTGAAAAACACATGTTGGCTGAAATTACTCAGCAATAAACAAACAGTAAAAAACAACAACATCCAGATTTTATACTGCCTTCAAAGAGCAAGGGAAGAAAAATCAATAAATTACATGTGACAGACAGTATCAAGTAACCTGTTTTATAGCTACGCATATGCATTATTGGTCTGACTTCCAAATGTGTTGTGTATTCACATCAATCCTATTGAAATCAATAGGAACAGCAGTTGCTCAACACTTCTGAAAACTCAAATGACACAAATATGAAATACAGCCAGTTCTACATAGAGGTATTTTCAGAAGGGTGCATGTATTCCCTGTCCCTTTCATGAATTCAGAGTCAAGATTTCATGCAAACACCGTGAGTGGAAATGAAGCTGCAATTGCAAACATCCCAGCTTCCACAAGTCTGGTGAGTGTAGCTCCTCGAGGCCTTCACCCGCCTGGTTTTGGAGGGGCTCGTGGGCTCTCGTGACCCCAGCAGGTATCCCTGGAGCTAGTGAAGCCACCAGCTCCCCCTGACCCAAGCCTGGAGACAGGGTTTGCTCCAGCTAAGCAAATCTCCCATTCCTTGGGGAGGGACAGTATGCGTTACGGCAAAGTACAATTAGTTAAGACTCTGGGTTTGTTAGTGAACGATTTTTTAAAAAATATTTCATTTAAAATTAAAAAAGAACACATTAAAATGAAGCACATTCCTGAGTATCATTTAGATAAACATCGGTCCTGAATCTGCACCATGCTTGTGACTGGCCTGAGAGGAAAACTGCATTACACAGAGGTGGGAAGGAAGTTCTCCACTTATCAATACCTGACAGAAATAACTGAAAGGTTTAAAAAGAAAATAACTATAGATTTTGTGCTATGCAAGATGAAAGCCAAACAGCATGGCTTGCCTAGGAGAGATGTGTATTCCACGCTGTATGGTAATGCTACTTCCTTTTCAGTAACAGTATCCATCATATTAAATAAGAAATGGCTTTTAAAACAAGCAAGCAAACAAAAGTGTTTGCCACCCGGTAAGAATCTCTCTCAGTACATCAGTGTTCCCCTACAACAAACGTGCCACATGAGAGACCTTTCAAGTTTAACTGGCAGTGACCCGGCATCTGTGATCTGAGGACTTGCACTGCACCACACAACAAAACCATCCGCCGAAAGCTGCTCTCTTCTTCTAACACATCTTTGCCCTTTTGACTGAAGGGCCCAATGACAAATGGTGCGACTGCGCTCTCAGGTTTTCAAAAGAAGAGCTGCAGTGACAGCTAAGGTCTGTCTTCCCAGGGCTCATGCCTGCGCTGGTGCAGCCCAAGGAGGGATCCCGCGCCCGACCTCACCAAGCACCGCAGGGTCACGGCGCACCAGACAGCCCTCTCCTGCGGGCACCAGGCGGTGAGATCAGCCCACGCTGTGCCCCATCTCCTACACCGTGAGTCTGCAGAGAGACTTTCTGAGCCTCTCTGAATTCTTTAGGGGCTTCTTAGGATGTCAGCCAGCACCAACCATGCTCCGGAGAAAGCTTCCCGTAGGGAGGATGCTCATCAGTGCAGGCAGGCAGGCAGGCAGGGGGAGCGCAGCTGGGGAGCCAGGGCGAATCCAACCAGGAGACGACAGCCCCTCTGGCCCCGCTGTGCTCCTGCCAAGAGACGCACAAAGCCCAGTACAAACCTACCCTCCAGCCGCGGCTGCGCTTCCACCTCAGCTGCAGGTACCACACTGTGCCCACGTACCGGAACGTCACAGCACTTTCCTTAAAGTTCTCTAACAGCAAAGGTATCTTCCTCCTGAATTGTTTAATACAGAATTAGGTGCTGATTGTCTGTGTTCAGATAGCTCTAGTTTAACCAACAATGTAGGTTTTCTTCTGACTGCACGCGTATGGTTGGTTTTTTTCCTCCCACAAATGTGAATTGTACGATTTATTCTAGTTAGAAACTGTCTCTGTGCCTTGGCCACAGATACATGAGAGAGGGAATTTATAATAAGGAAAGGTGCAGGGCACAATTATTTGTTTAAATGGGATTAAAATTAGAGTTGGAGCATACATTGAATAATCTCAATTTATCCCTGAAGAGAAGGAGGGACAGCAAACACCTTGGCCCTTGCAAACAAATACCTCTTTCCCCACCTCGTCTCTCCCAAACAGCACTACTTCCATTTGAGAGCAGTCTCACACAGACATGGCACTGATATCAGAGAATTCAATGAAATAAAGGGAAAAGCTAGAGTCAATAGCTTTCTCTCTAACTCTACCTACATAATGAGGACTACCTATCCTTACAAAAAAGTATCTGGGAATGTTAACAGACTAAACAGCTCAGTAAAAGGAATGAGGAGGCAGTGGGGAGAGAGAGATTGAATTTACCCTAGAAAAATGCATCTTGATACTACAGGTACAGAAAGCATTCGGCTTTCTATAGTGGAGTCCGCTAAATTAAAAAGTGGATGGAAGCTGGAGTGGGTGTTTGGGGTGGGGGCACATTTCCTGCAGAGGAAAAAATGGTCAAAAAACCAAAACAGTAACAGCAAAACACAAAAGAACAAAAAAAACCCCAAACCAAACCGAAAAACCCCAAACCAAACCGAAAAACCCCAAACCAAACCAAAAAACTCTCAGGGAAATCAGGTGTGATAGACACTCATGCACCTCCAGAACCTGACGTGTTCAAGAAACCGTCTCCAGTCGATTAATGGCTGGAAACATGCGCCTCCCTCCCCACCCCAATTAAATTAATGATTTTTTGGTTGTTTTTCTCCAGATGTGAAAAGGTTTTGTACCTGCACCTAGATCTCTGGTGCCCAGAGAAACCCCACGTACAATGTGGCACAGAAAGGAGTTACCAAAAACCTACTACTGAAATGCAACTGGCAGATACCTGGAAGAGAGTGCATCCCTTCTCTACTGTCATAAAAAGGCAAAACAGTGACTTTAAGCTGCATCAGCTCACACACTGGCTGTCTAAAAGAACTGTTGTCAATAAGCCAGTCAATTGAGTGGGCAATTCAAATTTTGGGGGGAAATGAAAAATTATTGTTTTCATAAACATCCCAAAGAGTTTTAAAGCTCAGACCAGCTTCACTTACAAAAACCCTACCGTCCTAAATACCCCTAAATTCTGAAAAACCCTTGCCCCCCTGCCCCCAGCATCCATTTAGTTTTGTCATGCCCCTTTCCCAGACCAACAGCCGAAGCTCCCTGCCCGGACAGAACCACAGACTGGGCAACCCTGGTGTCTCCCGCAGGAGAGTGACGGAACAAGGTACCCCAGATACAATTCACATATTATTTTTTTGTTTTGTCAAGGCTTTTTTATTATTTATTTTAGTTCTGGCTAATAAGGTAAAAATTTTCAGGATAAAACAATTTTCTGGCCACAGATAACCTGGACCGCTATCCGAAATAAGATCTTTAGCCCACCTCACCCTTGCAAAAACAAACAAAAATGGACAAATGAATGGTTTGAATGAAAATTCAGTAACTGCTCCCTCACACCTTTAGCCAGAATTACTTGTGAAATTGAATTCCACTTCCTCCATCAGTTTTGCACATGAAAGTATGAGTACCAAGAGCTATGGAAGTACCAACCTCGGCTCCCCATCAAGACCGAATTATCTGTCTGTATTTAAGATAGGAGTTTAATGTCTTCTGTTGAAAAATGGAAACTCCACCTCAGTCATGGAGCATCTGAGTATAAAACTAATCTTCTGAGTAGTAAACATTAGACTGACATGCAGCAGTAACTATACGATTTCAAATGATTCACTTTAGAAGTTGGGGTCCTGGATTCCTAGGATCTGATTGTTAAAGACACATCAGACTTTTTTTTTTTTTTTTTAATCAATTTTCCCATTATTTAGAATTATCATGCCATGTATCTTTGGATTTCCTGTGAACATAACCATAGCCCCAGACCTCCTGGCTACCTGACATCAGGAAGGTTGCAACATTATGTCTACCCTGAAGTCACTGTACACAGGCTTAAGAGCGACTCCATCTTAATTCATTTTTTTTGGCTAGAATTAAGATACTGGATCTGATCTTTTTCTTACTGCGTTGCTCTGTATCAAAACACCCCTCTTCCAGTGGGTGGTGCCTAACAAAAGAGGAAGCAAAGGTGTGAGCACAAAGGAATAAATGCACAGAAACACACCGTGTCAACACATACCAGCTGACTGATAAGTACAAAAGCATTAAAAAAAGACAACTGAGTCATTATTTTAGAGTTCTGCTATATTTTCCATTTTAAAACATTTTACTATCTATCTAATGTTGCTAGAGAAGCTTCCATTGCTAACACCGGAAAGTAGACACCTCCTAACCATCCTACACAAATTCCTGTCACAATTTTTGTGCGAAGTGTTATCAGGTAACAATATTTACCATGTACAGTAATTATGAAAAACTCTGAGATTGTGTAATTATGTATTTTAATTACATGATCTGATTAGCTTTTTTAATCACTTCATAAAAAGAAAGGAAATTCACTGAGGTTGTCAAAAAGTTAATAAAAATAAGGTAATTCACTGCTAAGGCTCACCATGGTGCCTTTCTAACTACTTCCTTGCTACACCCCACTGTGCCTAGGTATTGGAGGTCAACTATAAGTATTAATTTCCTTACTTTTATTAACTTTGGTGACAACATTCGTGCTCTTTTGGCGTGGGTTTTTTTGTTTCGTTAGAAAACGCTTTTCATTTAGCTGAATGATATTTTAAGAGGTGCAGACTCCTCAAAACCAAGAACCTGGTTGACCCGAAACCCGCCAAGAGACCCAGCCTTGCGCTGCTCTGTCCCCAGCCCCTCTGAAGCGACGTTAGGGGAAGCCACTGTGGAGTAGTCACTGTCACACAGCGCCGTATGAGCCACACCACCGGCCTGCAAAACCCACACAATTTAGCAACGTCGAACAATATATCACAAAGCTGGCTGGTCACACTAGGTTACATTAAATAAGGGCCATCGAGATGCATGGAAGCTCAACACAGTGCTATGAGAAGACGATGGCCCAAGAGTTGGATAGATGGAGGCGGGCAGCTGAGCCCAGGGCAGCCAGCAGAGACAAGGTGGGTGGCAGAAAATGGCGCCTGTCCCGACGTGAGGGGCCGGGCTTTTCCAGCGGCCATGGCAGCGCCCACAGGCCTGGCCCAAGGAAGGGAAGGACTCGGCAGCAGCGAGAGGCACAATTTCTGCAGGAGCCAGGACAGCCAGCTGCCTGCCCCGGGCAGCAGAAATCACCCAGGGATCCAACTATGAAACACAGGCAGCCCCTCAAAACCGTCCCACCGGCTGCTCGCAGTGCAAACCGGGGGTGACGCGTGCGTGGGTGTGTGGAGAGGGCTGGGGGGGTAAGGAGAGGGGTGCAAGGGGTAAGCCGTCTTCTCCCGCTCCTGAGGCAGGACAGAGCGTGGCTGTTTCAGCTCTGGAAAACAATTTTTCTAACTTTTGGATGCGGTTCTGCTCTAAGGAAACATTTTGTTTATATCCAAACTGGGAGTCTATAATGTAATACTTGGCTATTGGATTCAGCAGCTCTGTTTTACTCATTTTTGGTTCACGCTCTCCCCCCACCAGCCCTTCTTTATTTTCCTCCTTCTTTCTCTTTTTACCTTTCCACCCCCTCTCCCTTGAGTCTCTGGGGAGAACAAATCACTTTGGGAGGTTTAATGGACTGACAAGAACAGAAATTTAATCGGGGTGTGCGCGCACAGGCCAGGCACATCAGAAGCAACCGCAGTGCAATCCATTTGGGCTGCCCCACCTGTGACCCCGGCCGGGCCGGGCACCCCCTCTCTGCGGGGGCGAGACGGGGTGAGGTCCTTCGCGCTCGCGCGGGACCTTGGTGTTGCCTGCTTCAGGAGGAGAGGACTGCCAGATGCTGACAAGCCAAGAGCAGTTATTTCAGGAGGCTTTTTTTAATATAGAAACAGCTGACACAAAATGCATCTCACTGGGGAGGGAAACCATGCTCCCAGAAGTAAAAGACCACTAAAAAGCCTCTTTTTTCCAAGAGAAATCTAAAACAGTTTCAGGCCAGATACCACTTAGGTTTTTCATTTCCATTTTAGGAGACTTGCACTGTGTCCTTCCAGTCTTGCCCCATCCGTGGAGAATATTAAGGGGCTGCTGCAGCCTAAAAGGGGCAGATGTGGGCAGATTAAGATATGGTGCAAAGTGCTTTCAGAAAGTAGAAACAACCTCAAAGGAAATCTGTCTCAGACAAAACGGCCACCCGTGGGGAAGCCGTGCTCGAGCCTCCCCGCTAGCAGCACCCTTTGCTCTGGGGCAACGGGGGCACTCGTTCAACCTCTGCCTGGGAAAAGACATTAAAAAGGGGAGGGCACAAAATGATTTAAACAAGCTTTTGTGGAGAAAATGGAAAACATTGCATGCAACAACATGACTCCTTTCCCTTTGTACACCATTTGCTGTTACAGATTACATTTGCAAAGTATAGCTTTCAATATAGTGTAGCCAAAAGCAACCTAACAGCATAATTTTCTTCCCAGGTACTTTACTTTTGAATTCTTCTACGAACAATGAAGCAGGGATTTGGAAAAAATAAGAAAACAAAGAACCCCCTTCTTCCTATGTGCTTGTAAACCTGGGTAAACTTACAAGAGACCATCTTTTAAACAATCGACATGATATACTCTTGCTTGTGGTGCAAACGCTGGCTACTGCCAGTAAATCTTAATGGCACACAGTGAGTGATACCCGACACTCTGCAAACTCACTACTACAAAGAAGTTGCTCAGTTGAAGGTATTTGTGATGTTTTTCCTTCACCATTGCCTGTATTTTCACTTTTGCTCTTTTATATGGCATCTCTACTCAATGAAGCTACAATATATCTGTGATGCTTACTTTACTTGCTCTTCTGTGCAATTGGATGGCATAAAAAGGACCATGAAACTATGGCTTTTAAAATAAGTTTCCTGACTGACAGTGCAGATTAAGAGAGCTATAAAAGACAAATACAGAGGACAAATATCAGTTATTTCCAAAAACCAAAAGTATTTGCTAGCATGAATCACAACCAACCTCTAACCCAAGACATCCAAAAAGAAAAATCTCTGTCCTTGCATGTACTCAGCCTTGCCATTTTGAACTGCACTGTGCTCCTTACTAATCATCTCCAAATGATCCAAACACTTTCCAGGATCTTATTCTATGACAAGTTATTTTCTAACAGAAATCAGTAATTTTAAAAGTTACCATGCATTACTGCCTTCTCTCCTTCCCCTCCACTTACATTTTTCATCTTGTTTCTTTCTGCCATTTCTCCATCTCCTCCCAAAGCCAAATTATTAGACTGCAAATGGGGGGCAGGTCCAGACACCCAAGGGGAGAGCCAAGATCTTCTCTCCTGGGGAAACTACCATAGTGAACTCAATGACTATCTGTGATGTTTGCTGGTACTAGGGAATAATATTTCCCTTGGGCACTTTCTGGATAGAGTCTACCACCTGGGTTAAGTCATTATTACAATCAAGCAGAAAAAAAAAGGGAGGGAGAGAAAAGATGAAAAAACACTACAGCAAGCATCATTAAAGCTCATCAAAAGTGCATTAGAGAACACCTGATAATATACTCTGAACATTAATGATCCTTACGATATACCATATTAATGCAGATGTTATCTGAATTCATGGAAACAAAATTTTCCATTCACACATTTCCTTAAAATAGGTGTTGGGAAAAAATCTTTCTCAAACCTATTAGTTGCCAGCATTTTTTTTTCTGTCTCTGGAAACAAATAAATAAAATAATGCCTCTGAACCTGTATGTGTTGCTGATCACAAACCTCAAACAAGTACTCTGACTTCAGGATTCTTGTTGGCATTCACTGGCAACGTGTTACAGTTAAAATGGACGATGGTAAGCCAATATTAATATAAAGGTTGTGATTGTGTTGGCTTAAATTGGACTATTATCGCTACTAAGATCAATTTTACTGGCAGCCTTAAACTCTCCGATGCTGGGCAGCAATTTCCCTTGCAATTTTTCCCCCTTCATGTTCTGAGGGAGACGCATGAATGCCACAGAACTGATAGCGTGACTCTGTTATAAGGTGCTAAGTGCCAGGTTGTAGCAAGAACAGCTCAGTTGTCTGAAGAGCCTAATACTTCAACCAATAACTGAAATGGAGGTCAAAAAATTAATTCTAGGCACTGCTTAAGTCCTATGTTCCTCCTTTACGAAGACTGCAAATCATGTCAAGTTCTGCATAAATAGGTTTTGTGGGGGCACTAGAGGGTGAATTACTGTCATCTAGGTGCTAGTGCTTAGTAAAGCAAGGACTATCAAACCCATTTTGCCAAAATCCAATGTGAACTGCTGCTCTCAAAGAAAGAAGGTCACCCAACCAAGAACACTTCATAACAAAAGCGATGAAACAAAGCAAACAACTCCAAAACACATGTACATTCTTACAAAGGAGTGTTTTAGAAATACAACAGTCACCCCTAAAGACCATTCCCTTATTGCTATTTGAAAGCTGAAGTGAAATCTTTTTCCTAAACAAGGAGCTGATAAGGTTTGCAGCATCTCAGAATTAATTCTAGAAATACGGGAAGCAGGAATTATTTTTAGTGCAGCTGAGAGGCCAGGCATATTTCAGGCAATCTCCCAGAGCCTGCTTCTATACCATGTGGGACATAAACCCACAAACTATGAAAGAACCCAAATCAGTATTGTTTTCTCAAGTGACATCCATTATCCCTCATCTGAGAAAATTAACACATGTATCCAGAAGCTCAATAAACTAAGCTCAGAGCTAAAAGTCTAGGATTAACTCTTCCTGCGTCATGATAAATGCCATCTTTTAAGTCAGCAAACTGCTAATATTTTCTATTTTATATTCAGTGTTTCTGCCATTTAAAGCAAACAGCCACATCAAAATACATTTACACTCAAGCATAGTTTCAAAATGTTACAGTACACAGGGTAATCAAGAATTTCCAAATTCCAAACAGCTACAGAGATATAAAAAGGGAGATACAGAAGGGCCATTAGACCAACACATGCTGATTTGGGTAGCATTAGGAAAAGTGTCACAAAATGAATGAAAACCAGCTTTTGTGCAAAGTCTCTTATTTTTTGACAACTGAGTTAGCCAGTGTATCTAGCAGTAAAATGCTATGAATGTTAAATATAGGCAACCTTTGTTGCTTTGCCAGCTTATTTCTACATTAAATGATCATATTTGAAGATTTCTATTCCAAGCAAGTGTTCAGTACTTTTTTTTGTCTTCCTGATCTGCCAAAAGATAGGATATTCAATGGATCAGATACATTTTTTGTCTTCTTTTTGTTCGGATTAATAAATTGGGCGGTTCATAAATCTGAATGGTACTTACTCTGAAGACTTAAGCACAAATACTTAGAATGATTGATAAAGCTGAATTTCCTACCTAAGTACATAGAAAACTCAAGGCAGGTATTAATTCCAGACTGAGTTTTACTACACCACACACATGGCCCTGCACTCTGACATGCTAACATACACTACCAGGTATCCAGAACAAAAGCAAGGAAGGCTTTTCTTGACCCACCGAGTACATTGTACTTGTTTCCAAATAGTGCTCGAGGATGGCTAACTTAGAAAAGCAGTGAAGAGCGAGCCACAGTTTGTGACATTAACATATGAACAGTCAGGCAACTTTCTGCAGTCCGTGTGTTATTCCTCCCAGCATCGCAGAAACGGATCTTGCATCTGGTGGCATGTCCTTCCGGGGACATTTTGCTAACTAGCTACCCATAAAGAGTGCAGGAAACACAACGTCTGCAGAACAGTGAATTCTGAAGCAGGGATAACAATAATAATCTGATCATTACCCCAGTGCTTTAAAAATTGGACCCCTTGGCGAGAAGCCAAAATAAAACATCAAAGGGGGCCTCCACAAGCCGGCCTCAGAATCAACATTCGGGTGAGAGCCCATCACCTACTTACCCTGACAGCAGGCAAGAAAAGTTGGAGACATCTGCTTGGAGGCCAGGGGTCAGGCTGGTCAGAGCCCGTGTAGCACAGCACAGGATGGAAATTTGTGTATGTATTGGGTGTACGTGTCCAGGCTTTGGTAGCAAGGGGGCTGCGGGTGGGGGGGGCTTTTGTGAGAAGAGGTCAGGGGCTGCCCTGTGCTGGACGCAGCCGGCTCCACAACAGACCCACCATCACTGGACTGACCACAACCCCCCATTTCCCAGGCATCCTGTGGCATAAATTAAAATTAATTTAATTTTCCCCAAGTCGAGTCTGTTTTGCCCATAACAGTAATTGCTAAGCAATCTCCTTGTCTTTATCTCGACTCATGAGCTTTTTCATCTTATTTTCTCTGCCTGTCCTGTTAGGAGGGGGAGTGAGAGAGCAGCTGGGTGGGTGTCTGGCAGCCAGACAAGGCTAACCCACCACAGTGTAACAGACTGCAAATGCCTCCCCAAAACAAGAAAGACTAAGCAATACCTAAATCTGCACCTATGTGTTTGTGGGCCTGAATTTATTGCTTGCATAAGAGTATGTATTCCATTAAAAACATTTCTACTGGTAATGTGAAATGCAAGGACTTGCAAACAGTATACTACTGAACTCCCAAACTGGATGCTCTGGTTACCATCATGAAGCTCTCAAGGTCACTGCTGCCTGCATGCTGGTTAGAAATGCATGTTATCTTGGCTGTGTTAGGGTTCACCTGTCCTGAGGGGTGACTGAGATGGGTGGGCTTTTTCATGGAAGAAGGCAGCAGCAAGTTGTTCCACAGACAGCTTAGAAAGAAAAACAGTACATCAGCAAATGTACCATGTGAAACATTACCCAGACTGATTCAAAGACAGGTTTCTGTGTGCGCTGAAACACTGGGGGCCAAAAAGCAAGAAGGCTTCTAAGTTGCTGCAATTTTTAGAAATCAAAAATCCATCAAAGAAAAAGAAACCTCCATACTTTTTTCCTATAAAAGAACTTTGATTTCTTGGAAAAATCAATAAGAGTTGATTACTGAAAATGGCAACATGAACATAAACACCCTTCAGGCATCTCTCAAGTACCTCTGCAAATCACACGGTAGTGCTAGGTGCATACCACTGCTGTTAATCACATCCTCTCCCATACAACAGATGAGCTTTCTGAAGTTGCAGTGGATGAAGAAACTACCAAGCTGAAAACAGGGCCTTCACTAAACGGTGCTGTTCACACCAGGCTCGTGGACTGGCTGAGGATGTCACCGAGAAGCTGCTTTCAAAACCTGGTCACAGGGATTACTTCAGCAGTTGAGATAGATGAGGCAAGCAGTATCTGTGGTGCCACAGAGCATCCAGTGATCTGAAGCCTTTTTGATAGTCTGTAGAAGAAGACCTGCTCTTCTGTAAAGCTGTGCCAAGATGCTCAACAGGAAAACATATATTCAAGACATTTGGAGAAGTCAAAGTGTCAGCGGTCCCATCACACGGACCCACACACTCACACGAGGCCTCGTGATGTCCCTTCTCTACATATATCATATGTATTCTTGTACTAATCTCAGCCTAAAACCCTGTTGCAAGGTCTCCACGAAGCTGCTGAAGACTATCCATGATTTCTCATACATCTCAGCACCCTTTGTCTGTGCTTCCTTTTCCTCAAAAGATAAAGTGGCCTCCATAAAATAAAGGGCTAATTCAACTCTTCAAATCAAAGCAGAAGTCCAGACTTTTTGAACGGATAGTGTGCTTAGCCTTCTTAGTGTGACCAATGAACACCTAAGTGAGTTGAGCTCTTTCTTAGCCCACAGAGAGAAAAGATGAGCCATGAAGCATTTGTCAGGCACTCTGCAAAACATCCTTCAAAATGGTACTCATAACTATTTTCCAACTTCCAGCAAGGGAGGAGAGGGGACAGGATCATCAACTCTATCATCTGACCAAGGCAACGAACATGCCTGGTAGAAGTTGACCTTTTTTCAATCAAGGACCCACTTGCTTTTGAACTCTGAACGGAAGATACTTAGTTTGCAGAGAGCCACGTTCATTCTCCTAGAAGGATGTGAGAGAGACTTGTGGATGTCTGGCATGATCAAAAGGAAACATGGCAATAATATGTCAAGTCACAATTATTACAGCCTCTTCCCAACGCGCGTATGTGTAGGAGATCCCACATTCCAACCATCCATATGGTTCAACTGGGAAACACTTTTACCAAAACACGGACCCTTGAAAATGAAGGTTTTCTTTTGATTTTTTAATCACAATTGCTTTTATTCTTAATGACTTGTTACTCCTGTTACAGTATGAAGCTTAACCTGACTTCTGCTGGGAGAATGCAAGTCATGAAGGTGGTTTCCTTTTTTATAGTAGGGAAAATTTTGCTTGTAAGTAGGGAGGGGGGACCAGGACCACCTTACAATCCACACCAGCAGAATTAGCTCTTGGGAGAAGAACAAATCATTGCACCCCTTCTTGATACTGATATCTATCTTTGTCAAATCCTTCATGACTAAGCAGCATGTAAATAAACTATAGAGAAGGGGTAGGACAGTACAGTGCAGCTATTTGATAAAGAAAAACTAAGAAACTCTCTTTTCCCATGGACTTCTTAAAACAAGATTTTGGAAAAAGAGATATTGAATCTTACGGGCAAAAACAGGTGCTCAATGGCCCACAATAAGGATATTTAACTTCTTTTCTGATTCCAAATCAAACATTTTCAAACATAATAATTTCAGCAGACACATGAAAAAAGGCCAGTTGAAATTTTCTTAATGGTTGTTCTGTTAAGTCAGACATTTTGTTTATCATAATGCCGCATCTACGAGCTAATGCAAGCCATAACCCCGAAGGAAGCCATCCATTTCACATTAGCTATATCCTCCCCATCTTGTCCATGGTTTTTTTTTACTATGAAACAGCAACATCAAGAGACAGCTCTGTACTTCCTCACAGTTGCACCCCACTAACACAAGGATTTACTGCTGCACTGAGGGAGCCATATGGAGTCATAGTGCTCTTCTTTCCCGTCCCCTTTTCCTATTAAAGCTGAGACATTTAATGGGCAGTTCCCCTTAAGACACACATGCATCTACAAACATCTGGCAACTCAAGAGCCAGCGGCTCTTGGTATGTTCTATAATTTCTCAGGTTTAACCTGTGATTCGGCTTGGATCCAGGCTGCCAGTGATTTCCAGAAGTAAGAGCTACGGCACTCGCCCAATAACATTTTCGTCTGCACAGACAAGCTGTCTGCAGTTGTAAACAGGAGTATAACTCTGCTCAAGAGTATTTCTAGGCATTAGAAAGCACAAGTCCAAAGCGGCGGCTCCGCACTCTCTGTTCATTAGAACATACCCTGCCACTCCGTTGGGAATATTTATTATGATGGGTCATAATCCACTTAACATCTTCTAACAAAGTCTATCAGTCTTTAACAACTTTGATTCCAGAAGTTCAAGGGCAACAGAGAGGAAAATTCACAGAGAGAAAGCGACTTCCACAAAAATCCCCCTTTACGAACCTGCGTGCCCTGTGTTAGCAGACACGATCATCACTTATTTGTACCTATTAGCTTTGATGATAATTGCAACCCACTTGACACTTCTGTTGAAAGGCAGTATTACCAACAAGAAATCTGATAAATATTCAACAAAATCTAAATTCAATAATTCTATTTATCTTGAAGTCACCATCTCTAAAACTGTTTCAAAATATTTGTGTGTTGAAGAGAAAGGGAGGGGGATGAGGGAACCCTGCTTCTTAAACCCGAATTGCATTAATGAACACAACTTTTTTTATTTTTCAAGTTCAGTGAAAGAATGCCATCTATGCAAAATTTTGATCCCACATTACAAAATAATTACATGATAATTACATGAGCATTAAGATGTCTACCCCCCGAGTAAAGCCACTGCACCCAACCGCTAACTAAGGCAGGCCTGGAATGTTTCAGCTTATTAAGGAGAAATCCAGCATTGAGCAAAACCTCCAGCTGAAGCAGATTTCCACTCTTTTACTCCTCTGATTTCTAATTAATAATTAAAAATGTTCCTTTCTTTGGAAACCCAATTAGACTTGCGCATCAGCCTGAAAACAAACTTTTTTTAGTAGCTAAGCTACTTCTCATGGTTTAATGGGGTGGCAGGAGTGTTTTCTACACAGCTCCACTGACACAATTCATTTATTTCTTTCCATTCTACAATGGATATTGTAATCCATCCCCAACAATATAAACATTACATTTGCACAGCTAATTAGGATGTTGGCAGTGTGAATTAGTGACCCTCTGATTTCTTCCAGTCAGGGCTGCCCCTGCTGCCTGCACTACTTAGGATTCACAATTAGGCAGTTATATTTTCGGCATCTTTTTTCCCACTCTAATGCTACCTCTTTCCTCACATTCGGTATGACCATATGCACCAAATGAAGAGTTGTGTTGTTTATTTTGGGGTGGGGAGCGGAGGAAGGAAGGGAGGGAGGGAGGGAAGCGAAGTGTGTCACGTTCAATCCTTTTCCCTTTCAGCCTCTGCTAGCTCGACATCAGAGAATGATAGAGGGTCCAGGAGACCGCAAATAATCTCCATAAATGTTTTAAAGAAGTGATTATGCAGAGTGGGTAGGAGATATATTCTGACTGGGAGTGAAGCAAAAAAAAAAAAGACAAAATAAATAAATCCTGTCCCCGGGTGCAGCGGGCTGGTACTGAACCTCCACGCAGGGCCGCGGTCACCGAGCTGTCCCCAGCCACAGGATGATGACAAATTGGAGAGAATTCAGAAGAGGGCAACAGAAGTGATTAATGGGCTGGATGGACTGATTTATGAGGAAAGGTTAAAAGGTCTAATTATATGTACCTTTGTTAAAGAACAGCTAAGGAGGGTGCAGGAACAGCTTGCAAGGGGTTCACGTACGATAAACACCCTCACTGCATTCCACTGAGCACGTTGGGAAGGGCAGGAGGAGATCAGAACACAAAATTTTACGCTAGACACCAGGAAGACATCCGCAATAAACATTAGAAAAGAGCAGTTTCCAACGGGAAGGACTAGAAACCTCATCATTCGAGAGCTGTAATGGACAAAGCACTAAGAAAATACACTGCAGGGGATAATGTCTGTTTTAATGTTGATGCTTGTTTAACTCACTGACTAATGTACACTGTGGAGACATAGCATCTTTGTTAAAGCACAGTATATATCTCCGAGTTCTCTGCTGTGAGAAGTTCTCCATTAAAATCACTTATTATTAGAGGCACTGCAAACATTTTGGGCCAAGTACATGCCCCCCTATATCAGCTCCCGATCCACAGCTGAGGAATCCAGAAGATCAGAGAGTACCAGTGATTGCAAAATTAAATCTCTTAGTTCTCAAATGTTCTCAGATGCTAATGCAATGGTTTCAAAGTTCTGTAATCAAAATGAACAAAACCCACCACCCCCCAGCCTAGACCACTTTGCAGAATAAAACTGTTCTCTATTTTCTTCTTTAAATATGGAGTCACTTTTATGTCCTAGGAAATCAAGTGTTTAAGAGCAAATTAACCTTGGCATTTGTGTGACTGAAGAACAAAAATAAATCAAGAGAACGAAACTGTTAGAAGTAATGAACCCGATACTCTTACTTATACCCAAGTAAATTAGGAATACTGCCATTGAATTAAGCCAATGGAAATACACTGAAGTAGAACTGGTCTAAATTAGCAGAGGACCAAGCCAAACATAACCAGAGTGACACATTTCCAGGCCATGTGCAGAGCTCAGCCCAGGGAAAATAATTTACAGTCAGCTCATGGAGACAGGAAGCAATGATGGCAGGCGCAACGGCTCCATAGCTGCTGTAGCGCTAGCAAGCAAAGCTGGAAAATCCACGCGCTGCTGGTCCTCTCTGCAAATCGCAACAGAAACCAGTCCAGACTGTAGCACTATTGGCAAACCATTGTTTGAAGAGAATTCCACCTCCAATTTTCCACTGCCACTATTCACAAATATAGCTATACATATTGCCTGTAGAGACGTGAAATGTTTCAATTTGTACAGCAATCTGTCCATCATCTTTCCCGTGCATGAGACTACACACAGCCTCAAGCTAGCACAGCTGGACCTCCAGGTGCCAGATTAGGAGAAACCGAAAAGGTCCTTTTCCAAGAAAAATACAACACTCCTTCCCCCAACTCCTGCTCACGTGCATGTGTGAGAACTAAGCAGGCTTGAGGGGCTTTATTTATTCCCTGCTACATGACCATTAAGCTCTACTGTATAGATCTGATTCTGCCAAATTCTGTCACTTAATGTTTTGGATGTAAATTATAAAAAGAGATCAGGGAAAAAATACAGTAGAAAACAGATGCTCTAGACTACAGGGTTTTGTTGTTTTTTTTTTCAAAACTACTGTTTCCTTTACAGTTTTATTTATTTATTTGGTAAGTAGAGGAACGTGACAACAAGTTCACTGCCATAAAAAATAAGACAATGGTTTTCCCAAGCTTTGCTATTTAAATCCGTTCCATTCCTCAGTGAAGAGACAAAAAACCCCCTCCGTTTGACAAACTAGACTACCCCACTAGACAAGGAGCGGTACACAACAGTCAGTAACACACCAGCAGCACTATACAGAGGCTCCGTGTTCTGCTGATGCTCTCCCGAGTGCATTAGAGAGGTAAGGAACTCAATAGCTTTGTGCCTCAGTTTCCCCATCTGTGAAATAAGAAACATAATACTGAACTGCTTTGCAAAGTTTTTTAAAATGTTACTGTGAAATGAAACAGCCTTGACAAGTGAGTATTTCAAGCTGAGCTTTCAAGTGATACCACTAACGTTTAACTGAACTTTGAGTTCAACTTCTCAATTGACACCACTAAAAAGATTTATACAAAAGCTTTACACATCCATGAAACTGAGCCCTCTTGTGTAGTTTACAGTACATTAAATCACTATACATCAGCACAAGTTTTGTGGCTCTTAGGACAGTCTGCGGAAAGCACTGAGAACAGAAAACGCTGATAAAAATCTGGAACTGAAACAACCTCAGCCCTATTGCAACTATCAAGTCACAAAATCTACATATTACAGCAACATCATTGATCTGTCTTGAACTAACCAAAGTTTGTAGTTCGGGAGAGAAGGTAAAGAGTACCAAGAGTCTCTCAGGAAACTTTTGAATGTCATTTTAATTGAGATTTGACAAGGCCCGATAACACTTGTTATTTTCAGCTTCAACTAGTCACCGGGTCTGTCACTAGTTCACTGCAACAGAAACTCAGTGATGCATTAACAGTTTTCGTTACTAAATTCAAAACAGTTTCTCTTTTATTAAGACTTCAGCCATGTTGCCTTGTTAACCCAGCTTGCCAGAACAAGCCAGCCTCGTCACAAAAATCTTAGCCCTAGAAAGAGTTAAAAAAGATTTTAAAATTTGTCTTTGGTTCTTATTTTATGTGTTTATTTCCAGAGCATTTCCAATTTATATTTGTTTAACAGACTAGTATATCTAAATCTTTTTAGCCACATGTATCACTCACCAACATGATTTTATTACAACGGGTATGTCATTAAAGCTTAACCTTGCACTCAGTCGCTAATCAAAAACAATTTAAGCAAGCAAATCAAATGTTCCAACTTAACTAAAATCTCCTCCCTTTAAGCAACAAATAAAGCCTGGCTGGCTCACAGGGAAACTTTCACGTATCAGCATACCCATGGCTCACTCAAATCAGGCACGTTTCTTAAGTCTAAATTTAGCTGTTTGCATTTTTTCAGAACTTTAATTCCTGAATATTGTGTTGACCCTACTGAGACTGTTGAAGTGCCAGATCTGGCTGCAGTCATATCGAGATTCATTTATGGCAAATGTAAGAAGCGAAGTTGCTGTAACACGCAGGCTCGCAGTTAGGAACAAACACACCAGCAAAAGGATCAGGCATTCAGAAGCTGAGATACATCTTCCAGTAATGCTGGCAACGCTATATCTCACATATGCGCTAGTGCTAATGAGTAGTACGTTAAGCTACTTAACCAGTGGAAGAGGAGAAAATGATAAAATCTTACATACATATAGGAAGGTTGATTTCATTGAGACACCACTTGGGTTTTCAAATCTCTCCTTCAGCGGAAGCGGAATCAATCACTGAGTGCTCATTTTTGGACAGTATGAGACCGTGCCTTCACTCGGAAAATACGAGCTCCTAAAACACTGCTGTGCCAGCGAAATGCCTCAGCAGCGGGGACACCTGTGTCCTCCCCACGCTGGAATCTGCCGCCGAGTTACGGCAGGTAGACAGGCTTCACCGGCGGATAACCAGTCCTCATCATCCTGGCGAAGGCGAACACGGTGCAAGCGCCGCCGGTTTTCACCACTTCTCCTTGTGACAGAAGACGGAACAAATTCTTTTTTGTAAATGCAAGTTTAAAATTTATACTATAACACCGAATCCACCAAAGCTGCCAAGAGACATTGAACTCATGGGATCTGTGAAAGTTTTTCACACCTGTGTTTTTCTCCTGTGCCTAATATTATGGGAGGCATTTTGGAGGATTTTACAATGCAAGTTTCAATGAGACACTTACAGTCTCCCTCAGGCAAATTGTCACAGCTGCAGAGGTCTGCTACCCAGCTGCCAATCAAGGCAGGCAGGGAGTATGTGCAGTGAAATCACAAAAAAGGCAGGCTTCATTAGACTGCTGAAACCTAACTAGAGGCTATCTGGGCATGCTCGAGCCCTTAAAACAGGGTTGCTTTAGAAAGAGGAATTTTTTTCTTTCCTTTCCAACTCAAGAAAAGGCTCTAGTACTCATCGAGGAATGTGTTGATGCCAACTTTCCCCTTTCCAATTTCAATGTTTGTTTTGCTCTGTCTAAAAAAAGAAATTACATCGCCCTATAAGCTTTTATTATTAGATTAGCTGATATAGTTGGAAAAAGTGAACAAGATTACAGGTTCCACATCCCTTTGCCAGATCTCAGAAGTGTGTCTACTTTTTCCAACTCTAGAAGCTGCCCCAGGAAAATACTATTTCTCTCTACAACCTTTCCTTCCTTTATTTCCTCAGAGCACTACAGCTAAAAAAACCCACTGGTATTAAAGATGAACTGTAGTGGAAGAACTGGAAGAGAATTTTTCCTCCTTCACTCCTAACTCAGAAATATTCTGAGGGAACCAATTGAATTAAAAAGAAAAAAGAAAGAGAGAGATCTGCAGAAAAGGCCAAACACACAGACGTTCAGCTCAAATGATAATCAAGTGGGAAATTTAAAAACACATGGAAACAAGTGGCATATTGTAAGCCATTTAGCAAAGTTAATTATAGGTATTCACTACATCTGGTCTTGGTCCCTATTCAGCAAAGTATTTAAGCATGTGCCCATATTTAAGCAAGCTCAGGCTGAAAAGCCTACGTGTCCAGTCACGTGCTGAAGTTAGGCATCTGCTTAAATACTTTGCTGATGCAGGACCATAACATATAATAAGAATCTCCCTGAAAGTTATCTAATAAACAGCTGTTATTTTAAAAACTACACAAACATAACACACGTTTTATGTCCCTAAAAGAGTTGGTATCATGAGGGTATAAATCCACATCTAAAATTGTTTCAGACATAGAGGTGTGTATGCATATATATTTTGTGAATGAAAATAAAAAGGCAGGCATTAAACTAAAACATAATCAGACACAACAAGCTGCATATTATCCTCTGTCCATTACCACACTTAACCTTTGCTATCCTCACTGCTTCTTTGTTATCTCTTATTGATAATTTGTTGTATTATGCCTCAAGTTAATTCTCCCAGGAAAACAGGGACAATGTTTTGGGTTTTTTTTAATTTGTGCCCATTTAGATCTGCTTCTGAACATGGAAAATAGTGACACAATGTTCAAACATTAATGTTTAAGTGGCTGAGCAGCAGACCTCTAGTTTTCTGAATTTCCAGATTGTCATGAATCCTGCTAAAATAAAAGGCTCTGGGGAAAGCTGAGCCCCCCCCTCCATGGCATTTAGAGTTATCTGGGTGTGGGTGCCTCGACTCTTGAAGTTTGAAAATTCTGGGCTACCTATTTACAATCACAGGCGTATTTCCCGAGTGAATTGTGCTGTGATGACTGAACCTTGCAAATGTCACCGGGCCCCGCTCGGGCAGGGCGCAGGCAGCAGAAGCGGAGCCATTGTTGCTGGGGCCCGGAGGGAGGAGGCGCCGCCAAGGCAGATGGGGACTGCGCTAATGCGGCGCCTCCCCAGGGCAGCCCC